>NC_059212.1:55709358-55771858 GCF_020615455.1 Coregonus clupeaformis
GGTAGTCCCATCCACCAAACTACCAGGTGTGAAACAGGGAAGGGACTCAGGGTGTATGTTAATTTGATATAGAGCAGACCTAACTCACTCTATTAAATTAATAAAAACAGGAACATTTTACATTTGGCTAGAAATTCAAAAGGAAATTATCTCAACAGAGAAAAATGTCCTCCTGTGTGCTACCTATATCCCCACTAGAATCCCCATACTTTAATGAAGGCAGCGTCTCCATCCTGGTGAGGGAAATCAATCATTTCCAGGCCCAGGGACATGTACTAGTCTGTGGTGACCTAAATGCCAGAACTGGACAAGAACCTGACACCATCAGCACACAGGGGGACAAACACCTACCTGGAGGTGACAGCATTCCCTCCCCCCTAGGCACAACTATGACAACATAACCAACAAAAAAGGGTCACAACTCCTGCAGCTCTGTCGCACACTGGGTATGTACAGTGGGGGGAAAAAAGTATTTAGTCAGCCACCAATTGTGCAAGTTCTCCCACTTAAAAAGATGAGAGGCCTGTAATTTTCATCATAGGTACACGTCAACTATGACAGACAAAATGAGAAAAAAAATTCCAGAAAATCACATTGTAGGATTTTTAATGAATTTATTTGCAAATTATGGTGGAAAATAAGTATTTGGTCAATAACAAAAGTTTCTCAGTACTTTTTTATATACCCTTTGTTGGCAATGACACAGGTCAAACGTTTTCTGTAAGTCTTCACAAGGTTTTCACACACTGTTGCTGGTATTTTGGCCCATTCCTCCATGCAGATCTCCTCTAGAGCAGTGATGTTTTGGGGCTGTCGCTGGGCAACACGGACTTTCAACTCCCTCCAAAGATTTTCTATGGGTTTGAGATCTGGAGACTGGCTAGGCCACTCCAGGACCTTGAAATGCTTCTTACGAAGCCACTCCTTCGTTGCCCGGGCGGTGTGTTTGGGATCATTGTCATGCTGAAAGACCCAGCCACGTTTCATCTTCAATGCCCTTGCTGATGGAAGGAGGTTTTCACTCAAAATCTCACGATACATGGCCCCATTCATTCTTTCCTTTACACGGATCAGTCGTCCTGGTCCCTTTGCAGAAAAACAGCCCCAAAGCATGATGTTTCCACCCCCATGTTTCACAGTAGGTATGGTGTTCTTTGGATGCAACTCAGCATTCTTTGTCCTCCAAACGCGACGAGTTGAGTTTTTACCAAAAAGTTATATTTTGGTTTCATCTGACCATATGACATTCTCCCAAACCTCTTCTGGATCATCCACATGC
Organism: Coregonus clupeaformis; assembly: GCF_020615455.1. Taxonomy (NCBI): domain Eukaryota; kingdom Metazoa; phylum Chordata; class Actinopteri; order Salmoniformes; family Salmonidae; genus Coregonus; species Coregonus clupeaformis. The sequence continues at coordinate 55,710,638 of NC_059212.1, forward strand.
ACTCTAGCAAACTTCAGATGGGCCTGGACATGTACTGGCTTAAGCAGGGGGACACGTCTGGCACTGCAGGATTTGAGTCCCTGGCGGCGTAGTGTGTTACTGATGGTCTTGGCCATAGCGGAGTTTGGAGTGTGACTGTTTGAGGTTGTGGACAGGTGTCTTTTATACTGATAACAAGTTCAAACAGGTGCCATTAATACAGGTAACGAGTGGAGGACAGAGGAGCCTCTTAAAGAAGAAGTTACAGGTCTGTGAGAGCCAGAAATCTTGCTTGTTTGTAGGTGACCAAATACCTTTTTTCCACCATAATTTGCAAATAAATTCATTAAAAATCCTACAATGTGATTTTCTGGATTTCTTTTTCTCAATTTGTCTGTCATAGTTGACGTGTACCTATGATGAAAATTACAGGCCTCTCTCATATTTTTAAGTGGGAGAACTTACACAATTGGTGGCTGACTAAATACTTTTCCCCCCCACTGTACATAGTCAATGGTAGGCTTCGAGGGGAGTCCTACGGTAGGTACACATATAGCTCATCTCTTGGCAGTAGTACTGTAGACTACTTTATCACTGACCTCAACCCAGAGTCTCTCAGAGCGCTAACAGTCAGCCCACTGACACCCCTATAGATCACAGCAAAATCACAGTCTACTTGAACAGAGCAATACTCAATCATGAGGCATCAAAGCCAAAGGAACTGAATAATATTAAGAAATGCTATGGATGGAAGGAAAGTAGTGTGGAAACCTAACAAAAAACTAACAAAAAAACAAATTAAATCCCTTTTAGACAACTTCCTGGACAAAACGTTTCACTGCAATAGTGAAGGTGTAAACTTGGCAGTAGAAAACCTAAACAGTATTTTTGACCTCTCAGCTTCCCTATCAAATCTAAACATTTCAAGCAGACAACATAAGAAAATTAACAACAATGACAAATGGTTTGATGAAGAATGCAAAACCTAAGAAAGAAATTGAGAAACCTATCCAACCAAAAACATTGAGACCCAGAAAACCTGAACCTATGCCTTCACTATGGTGAATCACTAAAACAATACAGAAATACACTATGGAAAAAGAAGGAACAGCATATCAGAAATCAGCTCAACGTAATTGAAGAATTCATAGACTCTAACCACTTCTGGAAAAATTGGAAAACACTAAACAAACAACAACAAACAGAGATGTATGGATAAACCACTTCTCCAATCTTTTTGATCCTATAACAAAGAACAAACAGCAAAAACATATACAGTGAGGGAAAAAAGTATTTGATCCCCTGCTGATTTTGTACATTTGCCCACTGACAAAGACATGATCAGTCTATCATTTTAATGGTAGGTTTATTTGAACAGTGAGAGACAGAATAACAACAACAAAATCCAGAAAAACACATGTAAAAATTTTTATAAATTGATTTGCATTTTAATGAGGGAAATAAGTATTTGACCCCCTCTCAATCAGAAAGATTTCTGGCTCCCAGGTGTCTTTTATACAGATAACGAGCTGAGCACACTCTTAAAGGGAGTGCTGCTAATCTCAGCTTGTTACCTGTATAAAAGACACCTGTCCACAGAAGCAATCAATCAATCAGATTCCAAACTCTCCACCGTGGCCAAGACCAAAGCTTTTGACTCAATTTGGCATGTGGGTCTGCTATACAAATTGATGGAAAGTGGTGTTGGGGGAAAAACATACGACATTATAAAATCCATGTACACAAACAACAAGTGTGCGGTTAAAATTGGCAATAAACACACACATTTCTTTCCACAGGGCCGTGTGGTGAGACAGGGATGCAGCTTATGCCCCACCCTCTTCAACATATATATCAACGAATTGGCGAGGGCACTAGAACAGTTTGCAGCACCCGGCCTCACCCTACTAGAATCTGAAGTCAAATGTCTACTGTTTGCTGATGATCTGGTGCTTCTGTCACCAACCAAGGAGGGCCTACAGCAGCAGCTAGATCTTCTGCACAGATTCTGTCAGACCTGGGCCCTGACAGTAAATCTCATTAATACAAAAATATTGGTGTTCCAAAAAAGGTCCAGTTGCCAGGACCACAAATACAAATTCCATCTGGACACCGTTGCCCTAGAGCACACAAAAAACTATACATACCTCGGCCTAAACATCAGCGCCACAGGTAACTTCCACAAAGCTGTGAACGATCTGAGAGTCAAGGCAAGAAGGGCCTTCTATTCCATCAGAAGGAACATAAAATTCGACATACCAATTAGGATCTGGCTAAAAATGCTTGACTCAGTTATAGAACCCATTGCCCTTTATGGTTGTGAGGTCTGGGGTCTGCTCACCAACCAAGAATTTACTAAATGGGACAAACACCAAATTGAGACTGCATGCAGAAGTCTGCAAAAATATCCTCCTTTTACAACGTAAAACACCAAATAATGCATGCAGAGCAGAATTAGGCCGATACTCGCTAATTATCCAAATCCAGAAAAGAGCCGTTAAATTCTACAACCACCTAAAAGGAAGCAATTCCCAAACCTTCCATAACAAAGCCATCTCCTACTGAGAAATGAACCTGGAGAAGAGTCCCCTAAGTAAGCTGGTCCTGGGGCTCTGTTCCCAAACACAAACAGACCCCACAGAGCCCCAGGACAGCAACACAATTAGAGCCAACCAAATCATGAGAAATCAAAAAGAGAATTACTTGACACATTGGAAAGAATTAACAAAAAAACAGAGCAAACTAGAATGCTATTTGGCCCTAAACAGAGGGTACCTGACCACTGTGACTGACCCAAACTTAAGGAAAGCTTTTACTATGTACAGACAAAGTGAGCATAGCCTTGCTATATGAGAAAGGCCGCCGTAGGCAGACCTGGCTCTCAAGAGAAGACAGGCTATGTGCACACTGCCCACAAAATGAGGTGGAAACTGAGCTGAACTTCCTAACCTCCTGCCAAATGTATGACCATATTAGAGACACATATTTCCCTCAGATTACACAGACCCACAAAGAATTTGAAAACAAACCCAATTTTCATAAACTCCCATATCTATTGGGTGAAATACCACAGTGTGCGATCACAGCAGCAAGATTTGTGACCTGTTGCCACAAGAAAAGGGCAAACACCATTGTAAATACAACCCATATTTATGTTTATAACTATTTGCACATTGTTATAACACTGTATAACACAGAATATTACATTTTAAATGCCTTTATTCTTTTGGAGTGTAATGTTTACTGTAAAAAAAATATAGATATATTGTTCATTTCACTTTGGTTTATTATCTATTTCACTTGCTTTGGCAATGTAAACATGTTTCCCATGCCAATAAAGTCCCTTAAATTGAAACTGAAATTGAATTGAGAGTGAGAGTGAGAGTAAGAGTGAGAGTGAGAGTGAGAGAGAGAGAGAGAGAGAGAGAGAGAGAGAGAGAGAGAGAGAGAGAGAGAGAGAGAGAGAGAGAGAGAGAGAGAGAGAGAGAGAGAGAGAGAGAGATACCACATTCACTCACAGTAAAGAAGTCATCAATCTAGTAGTAAAAAACATAAACTAAATATTCAGGTAAACGGCAAAAGAAGCACAACTGAAACTGATTTTAAAATAATAATAATAACGACCACAACTGGTTTGATGCAGATTGTAAAATTATAAGGAAAAAACTTCACTATCAAACCAAAAGCATTGAGACCCAAATAATGGTGAATTACGCCTTCATTACTGTGAGACTTTAAAACTCTATAAATGTACAATCTGAACCAAAAAAAGCACAGTACAACATCAAGCAGCTGACACTAATTGAGGAGTCCATAAACACAAACAATTTATGGCAAAAAATAAATAATAATATATATATATAAAAAAACAACTAGAGATGCCACTAGAGATCCTGGTTCGAATCCAGGCTCTGTCGTATCCGGCCGCGACCGGGAGACCCATGGGGCGGCGCGCAATTGGCCTAGCATTGTCCAGGGTAGGGGAGGGAATGGCCGGCAGGGATGTAGCTCAGTTGGTAGAGCATGGGGTTTGCAACGCCAGGGTTGTGGGTTCGATTCCCACAGGGGGCCAGTATGAAAAAGAAAAGAATGTATGCACTAGTGAGTGTTTCAACTGTAAGTCGCTCTGGCCAGGAGCTCTATAAGAAATTTCAGGCCTTCACATTTAAAAAAGCATGCGGACCTGATGGCATCCTAAATGAGATGCTCAAATTCACTAGTGCAAAATGTCAATTGGCTATATTAAAACTGTTTAATTTGATCCTGAGTGTAGGTTATTTCCCTGACATCTGGAATCAAGGACCCAATCTTTAAGAACGGAGACAAATTTGACCCTAACAATTACAGAGGCATTTGTTTGAACAGTAACCTGGGGAAGGTTTTCTGTAGTATTATAAATATAAGAGTTCTAAACGTCCTTAATAAAGCACAATGTCTTGAATAAATGCCAAATTAGATTTATACCAAAACATCGCAAGACCGATCATATTTATACCCTACACACCCTGATAGATAAACACGTACACCAAAATAATACCAAAATGTACGCTTGATTTATCGACTTCCAAAAAGCATTTGATTCTATTTCAAATTTTATTTGCCACATGTGCGGAATACAACAGGTGTAGACATTACCGTGAAATGCTTACTTACAGCCCTTAACCAACAATGCATTTATTTTGTAATAAAAAAAAGTAAAATAAAACAACAACAACAAAAAGGTGTTGAGAAGAAAAGAGCAGAAGTAAAATAAAATAACAGTAGGGAGGCTATATACACAGGGGGGTACCAGTGCAGAGTCAATGTGCGGGGGCACCGGCTAGTTGAGGTAGTTGAGGTAATATGTACATGTGGGTAGAGTTAAAGTGACTATGCATAAATAATTAACAGAGTAGCAGCAGCGTAAAAAGATGGGGTGGGGGTGGGGGGGCAGTGCAAATAGTCCGGGTAGCCATGATTAGCTGTTCAGGAGTCTTATGGCTTGGGGGTAGAAGCTGTTGAGAAGTCTTTTGGACCTAGACTTGGCGCTCCGGGACCGCATGCCGTGCGGTAGCAGAGAGAACAGTTTATGACTAGGGTGGCTGGAGTCTTTGACAATTTTGAGGGCCTTCCTCTGACACCGCCTGGTATAGAGGTCCTGGATGGCAGGAAGCTTGGCCCCAGTGACGTACTGGGCCGTACGCACTACCCTCTGTAGGCCGAGCAGTTGCCATACCAGGCGGTGATGCAACCAGTCAGGATGCTCTCGATGGTGCAGCTGTATAACTTTTTGAGGATCTGAGGACCCATGCCAAATCTTTTCAGTCACCTGAGGAGGAATAGGCTTTGTCGTGCCCTCTTCACGACTGTCTTGGTGTGTTTGGACCATGATAGTTCGTTGGTGATGTGGACACCAAGGAACTTGAAGCTCTCAACCTGTTCCACTACAGCACCGTCAATGAGAATGGGGGCGTGCTCAGTCCTCTTTTTTCCTGTAGTCCACAATCATCTCCTTTGTCTTGATCACGTTAAAGGAGAGGTTATTATCCTGGCACCACATGGCCAGGTCTCTGACCTCCTCCCTATAGGCTGTCTCATCGTTGTCGGTGATCAGGCCTACCACTGTTGTGTCATCGGCAAACTTAATGATGGTGTTGGTGTCCTGCCTGGCCATGCAGTCATGGGTGAACAGGGAGTACAGGAGGGGACTGAGCACGCACTCCTGAGGGGCCCCCGTGTTGAGGATCAGCATGGCAGATATGTTGTTACCTACCCTTACACCTGGGGGCGGCCCGTCAGGAAGTCCAGGATCCAGTTGCAGAGGGAGTTGTTTAGTCCCAGGATCCTTAGCTTAGTGATGAGCTTTGAGGGCACTATGGTGATGAACGCTGAGCTGTAGTCAATGAATAGCATTCCCACGTAGGTGTTCCTCTTGTCCAGGTGGGAAAGGGCAGTGTGGAGTGCAATAGAGATTGCATCATCTGTGGATCTGTTGGGGCGGTATGCAAATTGGAGTGGGTCTAGGGTTTCTGGGATAATGGTGTTGATGTGAGCCATGACCAGCCTTTCAAAGCACTTCATGGCTACAGACGTCAGTGCTACGGGTCGGTAGTCATTTAGGCAGGTTATCTTAGTGTCCTTGGGTACGGGGACTATGGTGGTCTGCTTGAAACATGTTGGTATTACAGACTCAGTCAGGGACATGTTGAAAATGTCAGTGAAGACACTTGCCAGTTGGTCAGCACATGCTGGGAGTACACGTCCTGGTAATCCGTCTGGCCCTGCGGCCTTGTGAATGTTGACCTGCTTAAAAGTCTTACTCACATCGGCTACGGAGAGTGTGATCACATAGTCATCCGGAACAGCTGGTGCTCTCATGAATGCTTCAGTGTTGCTTGCCTCGAAGCGAGCATAGAAGTGATTTAGCTCATCTGGTAAGCTTGTGTCACTGAGCTGCTTGAAACATGTTGGTATTACAGACTCAGTCAGGGACATGTTGAAAATGTCAGTGAAGACAGTTGCCAGTTGGTCAGCACATGCTGGGAGTACACGTCCTGGTAATCTGTCTGGCCCTGCGGCCTTGTGAATGTTGACCTGCTTAAAAGTCTTACTCACATCGGCTATGGAGAGCGTGATCACATAGTCATCCGGAACAGCTGGTGCTCTCATGAATGCTTCAGTGTTGCTTGCCTCGAAGCGAGCATAGAAGTGATTTAGCTCATCTGGTAAGCTAGTGTCACTGAGCAGCTCGTGGCTGTGCTTCCCTTTGTAGTCTGTAATATTTTTCAAGCCCTGCCACATCTGACGAGCATCAGAGCCGGTGTAGTACGATTCATTCTTAGTCCTGTATTGACTCTTTGCCTGTTTGATGGTTTGTCGGAGGGCATAGCGGGATTTATTATAAGCGTCCAGGTTAGAGTCCCCCTACTTGAAAGCGGCAGCTCTACCCTTTAGCTCAGTGCGGATGTTGCCTGTAATCCATGGCTTCTGGTTGGGGTATGTACGTACAGTCACTGTGGGGACAACATCATCGATGCACTTATTGATGAAGCCAGTGACTGATGTGGTGTACTCCTCAATGCTATCTGAAGAATCCCGGAATATGTTCCAGTCTGTGCTAGCAAAACAGTCCTGTAGCTTAGCATCTACGTCATCTGACCACTTTTTTATTAACCTAGTCACTGCTGCTTCCTGCTTTAGTTTTTGCTTATAACCAGGTATCAGGAGGATAGAGTTATGGACAGATTTGCCAAATGGAGGGCGAGGGAGAGCTTTGTATGCGTCTCTGTGTATGGAGTAAAGGTGGTCTAGAGTTTTTTTTCGTCTGGTTGCACATTTAACATGCTGGTAGAAATTAGGTAGAACGGATTTAAGTTTCCCTGCATTAAAGTCCCCGGCCACTAGGAGCGCTGCCTCTGGATGAGCGTTTTCCTATTTACTTATGGCCTTATACAGCTCATTGAATGCAATCTTAATGCCAGCATTGGTTTGTGGTGGTAAATAGACAGCTATGAAAAATATAGATGAAAACTCTCTTGGTAAATAGTGTGGTCTACAGCTTATCATAAGATACTCTACCTCAGGCGAGCAAAACCTTGAGACTTCCTTAGTATTTGATTTTGTGCACCAGCTGTTGTTTACAAATATACACAGACCGCCACCCCTTGTCTTACCGGAGACAGCCGTTCTATCCTGCCGATGTAGCGTATATCCCATCAGCTGTATGTTGTCCATGTCGTCGTTCAGCCACGACTCGGTGAAACATAAGATATTACAGTTTTGAATGTCTCGTTGGTAGGATAACCGTATTCTTAGGCCATCTAATTTATTTTCAAATGATTGAACATTGGCTAATAGGATTGATGGAAGAGGCAGTTTACTCGCTCGCCGTCGGATCCTTACAAGGCACCCCAACCTATGTCCACGATATCTCTGTCTCTTTCTCCTGTGAATGACGGGGATTTGGGCCTTGTCGGGTATCTGTAGGATATCCTTCGCATCCGACTTGTTGAAGAAAAAATATTCGTCCAATATGAGGTGAGTAATCGCTGTCCTGATATCCAGAAGCTCTTTTTGGTTATAAGAGACAATGGCAGAAACATTATGTACAGAATAAATTACAAATAATGCGAAAAAACACACATAATAATACAATTGGTTAGAGGACTGTAAAACGGCAGTCATCCTCTCTGGCGCATGCAGGACTGTTGTAAAAAGTTATTGAAAGTGGTGTAGGGGGTAAAACATATGACATAATTAAATCAATGGCAATATGTGCAGCATCAAAATTGGCAAGAAAATAACATACAATTTTAACCAGGGGTGGGGCTTTCGCCAGGGTTGCAATCTGAGCCCTGCACTCTTCAATATTTACATCAACGAATTGGCCACTGTTCTAGAAAAATCCTCAGCCCCTGGTGTTAGTCTCCACAATTCAGAGGTTAAATGCCTGCTCTTCACAGATGACCTATGCCTGCTGTCACCCACAGCACATGGCCTTCAGCAGAGCCTGGACCTGCTAGAGCAGTACTGCCAGACCTGGGCCCTGGAAGTAAATCCCAAAAAGACTAAAATAATGATTTTCCAGAGAAGATCCAGACCTCAGGGAATTAGACCAAAGTTCTCAATTGGTACAAAATATATAGAGTACTGCACGCACTACAATTACTTAGGTTTAAAAATAAACTCAACTGGACACCTTAATGATGCAGTGAATGAACTGAGAGAGAAAGCATGCAGGGCATTAAAAATCAAATTCAAATTGAAATACCTATTACATTTTGGCTATAACGAATTGAATCTGTCATTGAACCAATTGCACTTTATGGCAGCGAGGTTTGGGTCAACTTGCAAAACAAGATTTCACAAAATGGGACAAACAACCCATTGAAACCCTGCATGCAGAGTTCTGTAAGATTATCCTACATGTCCAGAAGAAAACTACAAACAATGTATGCAGGGAAGAATTAGGCCAATATCCACTAATGATAAAAACTAAAAAAATAGCAATTAAGTTTAGGAAACATCTAAAATACAGTGACCCCCTCTCATAGCAAATTGAATTGAATTGAGAGAGAGAGAGAGAGAGAGAGAGAGAGAGAGAGAGAGAGAGAGAGAGAGAGCAGAGAGCAGAGAGCAGAGAGCAGAGAGCAGAGAGCAGAGAGCAGAGAGCAGAGAGCAGAGAGCAGAGAGCAGAGAGCAGAGAGCAGAGAGCAGAGAGCAGAGAGCAGAGAGCAGAGAGCAGAGAGCAGAGAGCAGAGAGCAGAGAGCAGAGAGCAGAGAGCAGAGAGCAGAGAGCAGAGAGCAGAGAGCAGAGAGCAGAGAGTGAAGAGAGTGAAGAGAGTGAAGAGAGCAGAGACGGAACCACAACATGATAATAGGCTATTAGATTCATTCACAGTTGTCATGGAGATGTGATTTATTTTTATTTTTATTGAAACAAGCTGTGACTTTCAGCATTGGAGACTGTCTCTTCCAGACTTAATGATTCTACATCTTCATAAGAAAGATTTATGCCAGTTTCACACAAAAAAACTATTTTTTCTTGTTTCTAACAAGTCTCTCTGAAATTACCACTTGTATCTGCAATGGAATCTAAAAAGTGTGTGTGTGTGTGTGCATGTGTGTATGTGCCAAGGTTATTATAGTTTAGTATTTTTATTTATGTTTTCATTTCTAGTTTTAAGATGTTTATTTCTGATCTGATTTAATCATTTTTATTTAGTTAAAGTTTTATAAAAACATTTATCTTTTTTAAAATAATATTTAATTTCAGTTTTAGTGTTGATGACAAAGTAGACATTTACTGTCTCCATTATAGAGTTGTCACTTATTTTCCACTGTGGGGCAGTAATGCATCAGATGGGTCAGGTCATGGGTTAGGTTAGGTTGGGTTTAAATGTAGACTGAGGAAGTGATGACGAAAATGCACCAAGTAAACAATAGAAGTGGGTCAATTTCCTCAACAACCAGGAGCGTTGAAGTGGTTTTGGTCCCGTAGCTAACACGTTGTAGCAGCGTGAAGCGCACCCATGCACATGCAGAGATACTATGTGTTACCGTGTGAGAGCAAAGTCTTGCATCTCGCTCATCTCAATGGGCTCGTTCTTCTGCTTAGACGTTGCATGCATCAACCAATGGTTGCATGCCACGTTATCGACTGTGCCGTCGGGCACCAGACTGCTATACCATATGATGTGGTATAATACCTATCTAGGCGTGTGTAAGATCTGGCATGCGTCAGCAACGTCTGAGCAGGGGAACACGACTGACGTTATAGCAATCTGGTGCCCGACTGCACAGTCGATGACGTGGTACGAAACCATCGGTTGATGCATGCAACGTCTAAGCAGTGGAAGGTGACCAATGTCTGTGGTGCTGCTCGTGGCAACGTCATCTCACTGAGTTTGCCTATAAATAAAGTTAATCTCAATGTGACTCACCTGATTCCGAAGCTTGAAAATACCATTAGTTAGTTAGGGAGTGAAAGATAATAGTTTCAGTACAGTTGTAGTTTTTCAAACTTGTTTATTAATTATTTTATTTAAGTTTACTGAATTGTTTTTCATCGTTTTTGTTTTAGATTCAGTTTTAGTTAACTACAGTAACCTTGGAATGTGCGTTACTGTTTGGGACTCTTGTGTGTATGTTGTTTGTATGTGTGTGTGTGTGTGTGTGTTTGCACCAATGTGTGTGGTGTGTGTGTGTGTGTGTGTGTGTGTTTGTGCTCATGCACTAGTGTGTGTGTGGTTGTACAGTGGCTTGCGAAAGTATCCCCCCCGACCCAAGTCAATACTTTGTAGAGCCACCTTTTGCAGCAATTACAGCTGCAAGTCTCTTGGGGTGTGTCTCTAAAACCTTGGCACATCTAGCCACTGGGATTTTTGCCCATTCTTCAAGGCAAAACTGCTCCAGCTCCTTCAAGTTGGATGGGTTCTGCTGGTGTACAGCAATCTTTAAGTCATACCACAGATTCTCAATTGGATTGAGGTCTGGGCTTTGACTAGGCCACTCTTCCATAAAGCCCAGCTTGGTGGAGTGTACGGCTTAAAGTGGTCCTATGGACAGATACTCCAATCTCCGCTGTGGAGCTTTGCAACTCCTTCAGGGTTATCTTTAGTCTCTTTGTTGCCTCTCTGATTAATGCTCTCCTTGCCTGGTCCGTGAGTTTTGGTGGGCGGCCCTCTCTTGGCAGGTTTGTTGTGGTGCCATAGTCTTTCCATTTTTTAATAATGGATTTAATGGTGCTCCGTGGGATGTTCAAAGTTTCTGATATTTTTTTTATAACCCAACCCTGATCTGTACTTCTCCACAACTTTGTCCCTGACCTGTTTGGAGAGCTCCTTGGTCTTCATGATGCCGCTTGCTTGGTGGTGGCCCTTGCTTAGTGGTGTTGCAGACTCTGGGGCCTTTCAGAACAGGTGTATATATACTGAGATCATGTGACAGATCATGTGATACTTAGATTGCGCCCAGGTGGACTTTATTTAACTAATTATGTGACTTCTGAAGGTAATTGGTTGCACCAGATCTTATTTAGGGGCTTCATAACAAAGGGGGTGAATATGCATGCACCACTTTTCCGTTATTTATTTTTTAGAATTTTTTGAAACAAGTTTTTTTTTTAATTTCACTTAACCAATATGGACTATTTAATTTATGTCCATTACATGAAATCCAAAAATAAAAATAAAAAATAACATTTCAATTACAGGTTGTAATGCAACAAAATAGGAAAAACGCCAAGGGGGATGAATACTTTTGCAAGGCACTGTATATCCTACCATACTGATTTATCATTATTGGCCACATTTCCCATTTCACATCAGAGGCACATGAATCCCACCGCTCACACCATATAGTACAGTTTCCAACTGACTGGTGAATAGAACCAGGCTGATAGACTGGTCTAATAAGGACAGGCCTCTACACAGGGTACCAGGGATGCACATCTCAGCTCTTATTCCACAGACAGATAAACCAAATTGCCTGCCTCTATCTCCCAAAAGCAGAATACAATGCAAGAGGAAAATACGTAACTTTTCTTATAGGAAGAGACGTAACTTTTCTTAGAGGAAGAGACGTAACTTTTCTTAGAGGAAGAGACATAACTTTTCTTAGAGGAAGAGACATAACTTTTCCATAACACAAAAGTGTTAGTAAATAATGTGGCATAGTACCTGTAAGTGGCTGCGTTAGACTATAGGAAGATGCAATATGTACAGTGAGGGAAAAAAGTATTTGATCCCCTGCTGATTTTGAATGTTTGCCCACTGACAAAGAAATGATCAGTCTATAATTTTAATGGTAGGTTTATTTGAACAGTGAGAGACAGAATAACAACAAAAAAATCCAGAAAAACGCATGTCAAAAATGTTATAAATTGATTTGCATTTTAATGAGGGAAATAAGTATTTGACCCCCTCTCAATCAGAAAGATTTCTGGCTCCCAGGTGTCTTTTATACAGGTAACGAGCTGAGATTAGGAGCACACTCTTAAAGGGAGTGCTCCTAATCTCAGCTTGTTACCTGTATAAAAGACACCTGTCCACAGAACCAATCAATCAATCAGATTCCAAACTCTCCACCATGGCCAAGACCAAAGAGCTCTCCAAGGATGTCAGGAACAAGATTGTAGACCTGCACAAGGCTGGAATGGGCTACAAGACCATCGCCAAGCAGCTTGGTGAGAAGGTGACAACAGTTGGTGCGATTATTCGCAAATGGAAGAAACACTAAATAACTGTCAATCTCCCTCGGCCTGGGGCTCCATGCAAGATCTCACCTCGTGGAGTTGCAATGATCATGAGAACGGTGAGGAATCAGCCCAGAACTACACGGGAGGATCTTGTCAATGATCTCAAGGCAGCTGGGACCATAGTCACCAAGAAAACAATTGGTAACACACTATGCCGTGAAGGACTGAAATCCTGCAGCGCCCGCAAGGTACCCCTGCTCAAGAAAGCACATATACAGGGCCGTCTGAAGTTTGCCAATGAACATCTGAATGATTCAGAGGAGAACTGGGTGAAAGTGTTGTGGTCAGATGAGACCAAAATGGGGCTCTTTGGCATCAACTCAACTCGCCGTGTTTGGAGGAGGAGGAATGCTGCCTATGACCCCAAGAACACCATCCCCACCGTCAAACATGGAGGTGGAAACATTATGCTTTGGGGGTGTTTTTCTGCTAAGGGGACAGGACAACTTCACCGCATCAAAGGGACGATGGACAGGGCCATGTACCGTCATATCTTGAGTGAGAACCTCATTCCCTCAGCCAGGGCATTGAAAATGGGTCGTGGATGGGTATTCCAGCATGACAATGACCCAAAACACATGGCCAAGGCAACAAAGGAGTGGCTCAAGAAGAAGCACATTAAGGTCCTGGAGTGGCCTAGCCAGTCTCCAGACCTTAATCCCATAGAAAATCTGTGGAGGGAGCTGAAGGTTTGAGTTGCCAAACGTCAGCCTCGAAACCTTAATGACTTGGAAAAGATCTGCAAAGAGGAGTGGGACAAAATCCCTTCTGAGATGTGTGCAAACCTGGTAGCCAACTACAAGAAATGTCTGACCTCTGTGATTGCCAACAAGGGTTTTGCCACCAAGTACTAAGTCATGTTTTGCAGAGGGGTCAAATACTTATTTCCCTCATTAAAATGCAAATCAATTTATAACATTTTTGACATGCGTTTTTCTCGATTTTTTTGTTGTTATTCTGTCTCTCACTGTTCAAATAAACCTACCATTAAAATTATAGACTGATCATTTCTTTGTCAGTGGGCAAACGTACAAAATCAGCAGGGGATCAAATACTTTTTTCCCTCCCTGTATGTTAGTGTCTGTAGAAAACCTATGTAATAAACACTCGTCCTATATTAAATGACACCTACACTCTTAGACAAAAAGGTGCTATCTAGAACCTAAAAGGGTTCTTCCACAGAGGGTTTACATGGAACCCAAAAGAGTTCTCCTATGGGGACAGACAAAGAACCCTTTTGGAACCCTTTTTTGTGTTGGGATGTGTGACCAATCCCCCTCCTCCTCTCAGTACCTTTGATTACGTTCTGGAATGTTCAGGGGCCCAGCGTTGAAGTTTAATTGGGCCAATATAACATGCACATCAGTGGAGGCTGCTGAGGGGAGAACAGCTCATAATAATGGCCAGAATAGAGCAAATGGAATGGCATCAAACACCTGGGAACCATTTATGGGCCCGTGTAGCTCAGTTGGTAGAGCATGGTGCTTGCAACGCCAGGGTTGTGGGTTCGATTCCCACGGGGGGCCAGTATGAAGAAAATAATAATAATAATAATGTATGCACTCACTAACTGTAAGTCACTCTGGATAAGAGCGTCTGCTAAATTATTAAAATGTCAAATGTATTTGATTCCGCTCCAGTCATTACCATGAGCCCGTTCTCCCCAATTAAGGTGCCACCAGCCTCCTGTGATTCATAGATCACTCACGGTAGATTTAACACACTCACACACACACACTGAGCCCTGTGGGAAACCAGCTGTTATTTCACATTTCTCATTCCGTGTCATATACTTCAGCAGTATACTGTCATATAGAATACTTCAACAGTATGCTGTCATATAGAATATTTACATTTTAGTCATTTAGCAGACGCTCTTATCCAGAGCGACTTACAGGAGCAATTAGGGTTAAGTGCCTTGCTCAAGGGCACATCGACAGATTTTTCACCTAGTCGGCTCGGGGATTAGAACCAGAGACCTTTTGGTTACTGGCACAACGCTCTTAACCACTAAGCTACCTGATCCCAAACACACCGCCCGGGCAACGAAGGAGTGGCTTCGTAAGCTACCTGCCGTCAACAGTGTACTGTGTTTGATCCACCTGGACTTTTGGACTTTCAGAATCTACCCTCTGTCACTGTCTACATGTTGGAGTCTCTCTCTCTCTCTCTCTCTCTCTCTCTCTCTCTCTCTCTCCTTCTGTATCTCTCACTTTTTTGTCTGTCTCTTGGTTCACCTATCACTCCATTTCCCTCTGTGTCTGTTTCTCTATCAGTTTATCTGTCTCCGTCCCTGCCTCTCTCTCTCTCTCTCTCTCTCTCTCTCTCTCTCTCTCTCTCTCTCTCTCTCTCTCTCTCTCTCTCTATCTCTCTCTCTCCCTCTCTCTGTCTTAGTTCCCCTATCACTCCAATTCACTTGGTACCAATTCCTTCCTCCATCTACTTATCTGTCCCCCCCCCCTCTCTCTCTCTCTTCTCCCTCACCCTCTCTTCTCGCTCCACTAGTGCGCATCAGTCAAGGAGAATTTCAGGCGATCCCGGCTTAACGGCTGCAGGCTTAGCTGGTGATTTCCTACTCTGCAACTTCTGAGCTTTTCTCTGGCAGGCCCTAATCTCCTCATTTTCCCTGAGTTTGACGAGAGCGCTATAAAACGCCTTCTGTTACATCTCTCACTATTCCAATATTTTCAGGGTGTGATTTTATGTGTCACTAAATGTTAATTTGATCATCTATTTAAACAGAAGATAAAAATAGTGCTAGCGAGTAGCGGCATAACAGGGGATGTGTATAAGACGTGACAGGGCGGTTTGTACAGTGGGGGAAAAAATTATTTAGTCAGCCACCAATTGTGCAAGTTCTCCCACTTAAAAAGATGAGAGAGGCCTGTAATTTTCATCCTAGGTACACATCAACAATGACAGACAAAATGAGAAAGAAAATCACATTGTAGGATTTTTTATGAATTTATTTGCAAATGATGGTGGAAAATAAGTATTTGGTCAATAACAAAAGTTTCTCAATACTTTATTATATACCCTTTGTTGGCAATGACACAGGTCAAACGTTTTCTGTAAGTCTTCACAAGGTTTTCACACACTGTTGCTGGTATTTTGGCCCATTCCTCCATGCAGATCTCCTCTAGAGCAGTGATGTTTTGGGGCTGTCGCTGGGCAACACGGACTTTCAACTCCCTCCAAAGATTTTCTATGGGGTTGAGATGTGGAGACTGGCTAGGCCACTCCAGGACCTTGAAATGCTTCTTACGAAGCCACTCCTTCGTTGCCTGGGCGGTGTGTTTGGGATCATTGTCATGCTGAAAGACCCAGCCACGTTTCATCTTCAATGTCCTTGCTGATGGAAGGAGGTTTTCACTCAAAATCTCACAATACATGGCCCCATTCATTCTTTCCTTTACACGGATCAGTCGTCCTGGTCCCTTTGCAGAAAAACAGCCCCAAAGCATGATGTTTCCACCCCCATGCTTCACAGTAGGTATGGTGTTCTTTGGATGCAACTCAGCATTCTTTGTCCTCCAAACACGACAAGTTGAGTTTTTACCAAAAAGTTATATTTTGGTTTCATCTGACCATATGACATTATCCCAATCCTCTTCTGGATCATCCAAATGCACTCTAGCAAACTTCAGACGGACCTGGACATGTACTGGCTTAAGCAGGAGGACATGTCTGGCACTGCAGGATTTGAGTCCCTGGCGGCGTAGTGTGTTACTGATGGTAGGCTTTGTTACTTTGGTCCCAGCTCTCTGCAGGTCATTCACTAGGTCCCCCCGTGTGGTTCTGGGATTTTTACTCACCGCTCTTGTGATCATTTTGACACCACGGGGTGAGATCTTGCGTGGAGCCCCAGATCGAGGGAGATTATCAGTGGTCTTGTATGTCTTCCATTTCCTAATAATTGCTCCCACAGTTGATTTCTTCAAACCAAGCTGCTTACCTATTGCAGATTCAGTCTTCCCAGCCTGGTGCAGGTCTACAATTTTGTTTCTGGTGTCCTTTGACAGCTCTTTGGTCTTGGCCATAGTGGAGTTTGGAGTGTGACTGTTTGAGGTTGTGGACAGGTGTATTTTATACTGATTACAAGTTCAAACAGGTGCCATTAATACAGGTAACGAGTGGAGGACAGAGGAGCCTCTTAAAGAAGAAGTTACAGGTCTGTGAGAGCCAGAAATCTTGCTTGTTTGTAGGTGACCAAATACTTATTTTCCACCATCATTTGCAAATAAATTCATTAAAAATCCTACAATGTAATTTTCTGGATTTTTTCTCCTCAATTTGTCTGTCATAGTTGACGTGTACCTATGATGAAAATTACAGGCCTCTCTCATATTTTTAAGTGGGAGAACATGCACAATTGGTGGCTGACTAAATACTTTTTTCCCCACTGTACGAGGGGCTTCTTTAAGTGACTCATTTGACATTTTACCTCAAGGCTTGGTTTAGCTATCACCAATGCATCAGAAACTGTCTTTAATGTACAGTATGTTTTGCATGTTGACTCTACTGAATGTGTTAGATGGAAATGGCCTAGCCCCCCCCTTGGAATGAGTTTGACACATGTGGTGTCAGATAGCATGAGGTTGGATTCAAATGGCAATGTTTCGCCTTGTATGGCTCCTTAGTTGTTTGCTTAGCCGTTAGGACGGCAGTTTTGGCATTTTTAATGGAGTCATTTACAGCAGTGAATACATGTCTTTATCTGAAAGCAGGGGCATATTTCTTAATAATAATAATGATAAGTTGTTGTTTACTCTGTTTTAGGACTATGTAAGGATGTGTTCTGCAGTGCATTGGCTATTGATGATGTGTGTGTGTGTGTGTGTGTGTGTGTGTGTGTGTGTGTGTGTTGGTGTGTGCGTGCGTCCATGTGTGAAAATCAATGTCCTTGGTTTCTTTGCAGTACAATCTCTCTCCCTGCTCTTTTTCTCCATGCTCGCCGCTCTCTCTCTCCTCTCTCTCTCTCTCTCTCCTCTCTCTCTTTCCCTCTCTGTCTCTCTCTCCTTCTCTCTCTTTCTCTCTCTCCCTCTCTCTCTGTGAGGCAGTTCCAGAATGCACCGATTCATTCCGGAGTGTAGCCTATGTCTGATTGTATTTATGTCTGTCTAGAGCTTTTCCATATCTCTCTGAACAGTTGAACACATTTACATTCCTGTTGCTGTCATTTGAATATTTTTCAGACATCTGACAGGCTGGTAACATTCCTGGCAGCTGGCAATTCCACTCGTTTTTTCCCCATCAAATTATAATAAAAAAAAAAGTTCCCTTCAACCGAGCTGCTAAATTGCCAACTAAATGAAATAAGATTACAGGAATATAGACCAATACGATTTCTTCATGTGATCAAAAAACACTTATACAGAATTCTCTCTAAAACTATTCTCGGCATCCAGAACCACATCGGTCACCAGAGATACTCTGCAGCCAACCAATGTGTGATGACAGATTGACAGGTGCCAGAGGAAAGCTATCAAGCACCTGTTCTTCTTTTTCTCTAAGAGGAATGAGGAATTCTCGGAGTGCAATGGAACTCAAATGTCAAACTCTCATTTTGTCCCCGTTTTATAGCAGGCTAAAACTATTAGCATGGATCAGCTAGGAGGAAATTGAGAATTATCTTAGACTAAATGAGGCTTTGGAAGAGAGCCATAGATCAGAAGTGTACTGTGAGGGACAGAGAGAGCAAGAGAGAGAAAGAGGGGCGGTAGAGAGAGAGAGGGAGACAGAGAGAGAGAGAGAGAGAGAGAGAGAGAGAGAGAGAGAGAGAGAGAGAGAGAGAGAGAAAGAGGGGTGGTAGAGAGAGAGAGGGAGACAGAGAGAGAGAGAGAGAGAGCGAGAGAGAGAGAGAGAGAGAGAGAGCGAGAGAGAGAGAGAGAGAGAGAGAGAGAGAGAGAGAGAGAGAGAGAGAGAGCAGAGAGAGAGAGAGAGAGAGAGAGAGGAGAGATAGAGGGAGATAGACAGAGAGCGAAAGAGCAAGAGGGATGGAGAGAGAGAGAGAGACAGAAAGGTGTTTTGGATTGCAGTGGTGTTATAGTAATAAACTAGCTCTGCAGTGGTGTTATAGTAATAAACTAGCTCTGCAGTGGTGTTATAGTAATAAACTAGCTCTGCAGTGGGGATAGTGGCATATGCTGCCGATACTGTCGCGTTGTGTTCCTGAAGCAGACAAAAACAATAGAATGTTCTAGGGTAGAATTGTCTGCTATTTCTGTGTGTGTGTGTGTGTGTGTGTGTGTGTGTGTGTGTGTGTGTGTGTGTGTGTGTGTGTGTGTGTGTGTGCGTGTGTGTGTGCGTGTGTGTCTACAACAGTCTGACTGTGAGAACGAATGAGAGAACTGAAGAAGAGATTGATGCCTCACTGAACTAGAAAGAGAGAAAAAAACACTCAAAACGTTTCGTACAAAATCACTCATACAATTTCAAACTCCACAGAGGTAAACAAAACAATACACTTTTGTCCTTTATGTGATGAGTCAATTCAGCCCATACAGTCCTCAAAGGGGCTTTTAAAACAGCACAATGCTCCAGGACCAGGGAAAATCCACTGTGAGAGTGTTGCGTGTGATAGACGGGCTAAATCAACTCTCTTTTCCCGGTAATCTCTCCATTCTGATTCATGATTGGACCAGAGACTTAGGAGACCCTGTGGTCCAATGATTCTGTCCTCTGATCAACTAGGAGGAACACAATGAGACGCAGCAGGACTGAAACCTCTGCTCTGCCATTATAACAGATTTTCTGTTCCTTTTCCATTGTTCGTGTCACGCCCTGGCTCTGGGGACTCTTGTATGTTGAGCCAGGGTGTTAGTTTCTTTGTGTAGTGTCTATGTTTCGTTTCCTATGTTCTGTTCTAGGTTATGTGTTTCTATGTTGGCCGGGGTGGTTCTCAATCAGAGGCAACGAGAATCAGCTGTTGCTTGTTGTCTCTGATTGGGAACCAAACTTAGGCAGCCTTTTGTGCACTTGTTATTCGTGGGATCTTGTTCCGTGTAGGTTTGTGTTATTGACCGTGGACTTCACGTATAATTTTGTTGTTTTGTGTTGTAATTAAAAGTACCTATTAAAGTATGTACTCATATCACGCTGCGCCTTGGTCCGCTCATTATGACGATCGTGACAGTCCGGCGTGCTTGCGGAGCACACAGCTGCCAGTACGTTTTAAGTGTTTACATCCTGTCTAATACCATGCCATTGATAGAGTGTGTGTGTGTGTGTGTGTGTGTGTTTTTCCACTCAATAACATTGTGTGGATGTGTTCTCCACAGGAACCTGGGAAAATCAGGCTTGCGTGTATCCTGTTTGGGTCTCGGTGAGTACTGTTGCGCTATAATATCCTACGTGTGTGTGCGTGTGTGTGTGTGTGTGTGTGTGTGTGTGTGTGTGTGTGTGTGTGTGTGTGTGTGTGTGCGTGCGTGCATGCGTGTGTGCAAATACGCAAGAAGCTCTCAGTCTCACGTCAGAATTAGATGTTCATCCATGTTTGTCAAACGCCACATTTTGAAGTTGTTCTGAACGTAACATTTCAAAGTGTTTAAGGATAACTTTAGGCACAATTTGTAAGGTTGGGATTGAGCTGAACATGCAACTTTTGGCACCAGAGGCAGATTCTTACGCCCATCCGCCATCCCACAATGCCCAGCAAAACTGAAACCTACTTGAAGGTATGACCCTAAAATGACGAAGCAAAAACAGCATTTTATAATTTTTTTCAAATGTAGAAACAAAAAAACCCTGAAATATCACATTTACATAAGTATTCAGACCCTTTACTTAGTACTTTGTTGAAGCACCTTTGGCAGCGATTACAGCCTTGAGTCGTCTTGGGTATGACGCTACAAGCTTGGCACACCTGTATTTGGGGTGTTTCTCCCATTCTTCACTGCAGATCCTCTCAAGCTCTGTCAGGTTGGATGGGGAGTGTCGCTGCACAGCTATTTTCAGGACTCTCCAGAGATGTTCGATTGGGTTCATGTCCGGGCTCTGGCTCGGCCACTCAAGGGCATTCAGAGACTTTTCCCGAAGCCACTCCTGCGTTGTCTTGGCTGTGTAATTAGGGTCATTGACCTGTTGGGAGGTGAATATTTGCCCTAGTCTGAGTTCCTGAGCGCTCTGAAGCAGGTTTTCATCAAGGATCTCACTGTACTTTGCTCCGTCCATCTTTCTCTCGATCCTGACTAGTCTCCCAGTCCCTGCTGCTGAAAAACATCCCCACAGCATGATGCTGCCACCATCATGCTTCACCGTAGGGATGGTGCCAGGTTTCCTTCAAACGTGACGTTTGGCATTCAGGCCAAAGAGTTCAATCTTGGTTTCATCAGACCAGAGAATCTTGTTTCTCATGGTCTTAGAGTCTTCAGGTGCCTTTTGGCAAACTCCAAGCGGGCTGTCATGTGCCTTTTACTGAGGATTGGCTTCCGTCTGGCCACTACCATAAAAGCCTGATTGGTGGAGTGCTGCAGAGATGGTTGTCCTTCTGGAAGGTTCTCCCATCTCCACAGAGGAACTCTGGAGTTCTGTCAGAGTGACCCTGACCAAGGCCCTTCTCCCTCGATTGCTCGGTTTACTGGGCGGCCAGCTCTAGAAAGAGTCTTGGTGATTCCAATCTTTTTCCATGTAATAATGATGTAGGCCACTGTGTTCTTGGGGACCTTCAATGCTGCAGAAATATTTTGGTACCCTTCCCCAGATCTGTGCTTCGACACAATCCTGTCTCGGAGCTCTACGGACAATTCCTTCGA
Organism: Coregonus clupeaformis; assembly: GCF_020615455.1. Taxonomy (NCBI): domain Eukaryota; kingdom Metazoa; phylum Chordata; class Actinopteri; order Salmoniformes; family Salmonidae; genus Coregonus; species Coregonus clupeaformis. The sequence goes on from NC_059212.1 coordinate 55,732,106, forward strand.
CCTCATTGCTTGTTTTTTTCTCTGACATGCACTGTCAACTGTGGGACCTTATATAGACAGGTGTGTGCCTTTCCAAATCATGTCCAATCAATTGAATTTACAGCAGGTGGACTCCAATCAAGTTGTAGAAATGTCTCAAGGATGGTCAATGGAAACAGGATGCACCTGAGCTCAACTTCGAGTCTCTTAGCAAAGGGTCTGAATACTTATATAAATAAGGTATTTCTGTTTCTATTTTTAATACATTTGCCAAGATTTCTAAAAACCTGTTTTTGCTTTGTCATTATGGGGTATTGTGTTGTAGATTATGATTATTTATTTTTTAAATCAATTTTAGTACAAGGCTGTAACGTAACAAAATGTGGAAAAAGTCAAGGGGTCTGAATACTTTTCGAATGCACTGTATAAAGTCATTGTTGTGCCTTTGAGCAAGTCAAATCATACTCTCTACATCATCTACACAATGACCTGAAATAAACTCAGCAGAAAAAGAAACGTCCTCTCACTGTCAACTGCATTTATTTTCAGCAAACTTAACATGTGTAAATATTTGTATGAACATAACACGATTCAACAACTGAGACATAACCTGAACAAGTTCCACAGACATGTGACTAAAACATATTTAATAATGTGTCCCTGAACAAAGGGGGGGTCAAAATCAAAAGTAACAGTCAGTATCTGGTGTTGCCACCAGCTGCATTAAGTACTGCAGTGCATCTCCTCCTCATGGACTGGGCCAGATTTGCTAGTTCTTGCTGTGAGATGTTACTGTCACGATCGTTGAGAGACGGATTAGACCAAGGTGCAGCGTGGAATGCATACATGTTTATTAAAACAATAAACACTGACAAAACAACAAAAGGCAACGAAACGTGACGTCGGAAGGCTATACACAAACAAGCCAAACACACCGAAACACAAACAAGATCCCACAACCCAGGCAGGAAAACTGGCTGCCTAAGTATGATCCCCAATCAGAGACAACGAGCGACAGCTGCCTTTGATTGGGAACCACACCCGGCCAAACATAGAAATACAAAACAGAGTTTCACACCCTGACCAAACTACCTATAGAATAACAGTCTCTCCAGGTCAGGGCGTGACAGTTACCCCACTCTTCCACCAAGGCACCTGCAAGTTCCCTGACATTTCTGGGGGAAATGGCCCTAGCTCTCTCCCTCCGATCCAACAGGTCCCAGACGTGCTCAATGGGATTGAGATCCGGGCTCTTCTCTGACAATGGCAGAACACTGACATTCCTGTCTTGCAGGAAATCACGCACAGAACGCGCAGTACGGCTGGTGGCATTGTCATGCTGGAGGGTCATGTCAGGATGAGCCTGCAGGAAGGGTACCACATGAGGGAGGAGGATGTCTTCCCTGTAACGCACAGCGTTGAGATTGCCTGCAATGACAACAAGCTCAGTCCGAGGATGCTGTGACACACCGCCCCAGACCTGCCTTACAACAGGCCTACAAGCCCTCAGTCCAGCCTCTCTCAGCCTATTGAGGACAGTCTGAGCACTGATGGAGGGATTGTGCGTTCCTGGTGTAACTCGGGCAGTTGTTGTTGCCATCCTGTACCTGTCCTGCAGGTGTGATGTTCGGATGTTCCGATCCTGTGTAGGTGTTGTTACACGTGGTCTGCCACTGCGAGGAAGATCAGCTGTCCGTCCTGTCCCCCTGTAGTGCTGTCTTAGGCGTCTCACAGTACGGACATTGCCATTTATTTCCCTGGCCACATCTGCAGTCCTCATGCCTCCTTGCAGCATGCCTAAGGCACGTTCACGCAGATGAGCAGGGACCCTGGGGATCTTTATTTTGGTGTTTTTCAGAGTCAGTAGAAAGGCCTCTATAGTGTCCTAAGTTTTCATAACTGTGACCTTAATTGCCTACCGTCTGTAAGCTGTTAGTGTCTTAACGACCGTTCCACAGGTGCATGTTCATGAATTGTTTATGGTTCATTGAACAAGCATGGGAAACAGTGTTTAAACCCTTTACAATGAAGATCTGTAAAGTTATTTGGATTTTTACAAATTATCTTTGAAAGACAGGGTCCTGAAAAAGGGACGTTTTTTTTGTTGTTGCTGAGTTTACTTGCCTATTGCCTTGTACAACAACTCCAATGACCCAGTTGAAACACCGGGGGTGTAATTGACCCAGTTTAAAGGGAGAAGTCAACAAACAGTAAATGCACTATATTAATAACAAGGGGTGCTGGGGACACGGGGAGAGACTACTCTGTTTGTTCCCATCATTATTTTAGGGTGATGCTAGGCGATTGTGACAAGGACAGAGGAGCTGTAGCTTTACACTGCAAAGACCAGGAGCAAAGTTGGCATCATAACACACACATGAAAGGAAAGACACACAGAAGCTCACTTACACACAGAGATGCACACACACACACACACACACATACACACACATGAAAGACAGACAGAGCTCCACCCAAGACTGGTTTAGCAGTGGTGAATCATGGGTAAGTGGAGTCTGAAGGCCACCTAAATCATGGGACGGAAGTTGGAGGGTTGTGACAGGGCCACTAGACTCTGCGTAAAAAACTACAAACTAAAGACTACAACATGATGAGTACTGAACCTAGTGGTCAGCCAGACCTTCTCCTACTGTGCCCTCTGACCTTTCACATTCTTTGTCACTCACAAAAAGTACCAGACTCATACTTGTCCAACACACATTTGCCTTTTCTATGTTTTCTATAGGCTTGCGAGCGTGAGTCATGGAATGTTTATTTTAAACACTTAGCAACCATTTACTAGTGGTTAACTTTTCTTTCACTATCGATATATAGGGGTTTAGAATGACATTTAGAGTGTTCCATATCATACAGCATGAATGCTGATATTTGTCCCTCTTTTCCCCAGGTACTTGGGTAACATTTGGAGGTCAGATTTCAGATGAGGTAAGTTAAGTTCCAACCTATAACTAATAACTATGATTGATTGGGGGAATTGAACCCACAACCTTAGTGTTGCCTGCACCACACTCCAACCAACGGAGCTATCTGGACCCTTGGTTAGTGTGGTTGACCCAGGCTAAGTGATCCTGCCAGCTCAGGTCTCCTTCCCTGTCAGCTCCTGTTTCGTCACTCCCTCTCCCTGCTGCCTCTCAGAGACTATGGAAACAGAACACCAATGATCCTTACACAGCCACAGTAGACACATTAGTTGAGGTTGAGAATACTATGTTCTTTGTGCAATAGCAACAGAGTGTTGATGTTACAACACCTTAGCAACCAGAACCCCAGCGGTTTTAAACACATACAAAGGGAGAGGAACATGAAGAGAGGACACACACAGATGAAAACACACACACACAAACACACACACACACACACACACACACACACACACACACACACAATGATGCAGTGAGGGCATTGAACTCTGACATCTCTCTACTGGAGACGCTGACACTGGTAGACTTGTGAAAGTGACCTGCAGGTACAACAGCTGGAATGATGGTTGACGCAATGTTAGGGGATAACACGTAACAAGTATTACAGTGTTGTTATTGTCTGCCTGTTTGTGTATTTTATTGTATTATTATACAAAAATATGAAAGCATCATGTAAAGTGTTGGTCCCATGTTTCATGAGCTGAAATAAAAGATCCAGTACATTTTCCATACGCACAATAAGCAAATTTATCAAAAACAATTCTGCACAAATTGGTTTACATCCCTGTTAGTGAGCATTTCTCCTTAGCCAAGATAATCCATCCACCTGACAGGTGTGGCATATCAAGAAGCTGATTCAACAGCATGATCATTACACATCACACACCTTGTGCACATCATTACACACCTTGTGATGGGGACAATAAAAGGCCACTCCAAAATGTGCACTTTTGTCACACAACACAATACCACAGATGTCTCAAGTTTTGAGGGAGCGTGCAATTGGCATGCTGACTGCAGGAATGTCCACCAGAGCTGTTGTCAGAGAATTGAATTTTAGAGAATTTGGCAGTACGTCCAACTGGCCTCAAAACCGCAGACCACGTGTAACCACGCCAGCCCAGGACCTCCACATCCGGCTTCTTCACCTACGGGATAATCTGAGGGGGTGCTGAGGCGTATTTCTGTTTGTAATAAAGCCCTTTTGTGGAGAAAAACTCATTCTGATTGGCTGGGCCTGGCTCCTCAATGGGTGGACCTATGCCCTCCCAGGTCCACCCATGGCTACGCCCCTGCCCAGTCATGTGAAATCCACAGATTAGTGCCTCATTTATTTATTTAAATTGACTGATTTCCTTATCCTTTCCGTAACACAGTAAAATCTTTGAAATTGTTGCATGTTGCGTTTATATTTTTGTTCAGTATATATTTAAGCAATAAGGCCCGATGGGGTGTGGTATATGGCCAATATACCATGGCCAAGGGCTGTTCTTATGCACGATGCAACGCGGAGTGCCTGGACACAGCCCTTAGCCGTGGCCATATTCCACAAACCCCCGAGGTACCTTAATGCTATTATAAACTGGTTATCAATGTAATTAGAGCAGTAAAAATACATGTTTTGTCATGCCCGTGGTATACAGTCTGATATACCACAGATGTCAGCCAATCAGCATTCAGGTCTCGAACCACCCAGTTTATAATATATTATTATATGCATTATTATATTTATTTAACTTTATAGTAACAGGGGGATCCCACAGACTAGATAACAAAACATTCAGGAACAAATACATTGAATTAGTAGAAAATGAGACTCAAAGATTGGTGACGCGGATGTGTCAAAACATCGGTCTGTTAGACATGTACATGTTCCATTACGACAGGAGACAAGTACTGGAGCTTCAATAGTCTGAGTTAATCCAATCTTTGGCCTTGGTCTACTACCACAGAGGGATGATCAGCAGGAACGCAACAGGAGACACCATTTTGAAAACAAAAATATTTTTCTGGATTTTAATTTCCAGAGTGTTTTTCTCACAATATATGCTATTAAGCAGATGCTTTTATCTGAAGCAATTTACAATAATCCCGGGAATCGAACCCACTATCCAGGCGTTTCAAGCACTCTTGCTTTATCAACTGAGCTACAGAGGACTGCTCAATTGAATTTTTAGCTCCAAAACTATTTCCTCTTGTTTTATGCCTACTAAATGAACACTGCCCAGCTGCCGGCTCCCTGTTCTCCACTGAGGTGATGAATCCTGTTTTGTGTTTCCCAGATGGCTGAGCAGCTGATGACCATCGCATACGAGAACGGGGTCAATCTCTTCGACACGGCCGAGGTTTACGCCGGGGGGAAGTGAGTGTGATCTGAATACCTATTACCCACAGGGCAGAGATGACTGGCTAAATCTGGTCCTGGAGGGCTGACACACACACACACAGTGCAGGTTTTTTGTTCCAGACCACCACTAACACCCACAAAATATAGGTGTCAGCCAAGACCACATACAGTAGTTTGGTTCAAATTAAGATCCTACATCTGTACAGTAGCTTGAATCAAATTAAGATCCTACATCTGTACAGTAGCTTGAATCAAATTAAGATCCTACATCTGTACAGTAGCTTGAATCAACCATATGGAATGGGATTAGTTCCAAAGCACGTACGTTCACAGCATGGGTGCATGCTGATTGTGCGTTCAGCGTGGTTGCCTTGCCAAGACAACGAGAGGCAAAAACAAGCTGGCAACCCACGCCAGTACATTAACACGGCCATGCACACATGACAGCACGTAGTACAGGATATATATACAGTATATACGGAGAGCAGTTTATTTCTAACAGTATGAATCACATGCCATCTCCCTGAATGACTTTAACACTGTAAACTGTGCCTTTTGGTTTCTACCTAGATGGACATTCATCCTCAACTGAATTTCACAATAATGGATTGGATTTAGCAACAGAATAGAACCTTTAGCACTTTACATTGTGAGGGGATCTCAGCTCATCACCTACCAGTGTGGAGCACCCACCTACAACAGTTTAGACCTCTGTGTGACTCCACATGCATCCAGAATCTATCAGTAGTTCAGGTTTTAATCAGAGCTATATGGTGCAGATCTATAGCAGATGACACACACACATAGACACACACACACACACACACACACACACATAGTTAATCTCCCTGCTTTATTACAGAGCTGAGATAATCCTGGGGAACATCATCAAGAAAAAGTGCTGGAGGTAATGTATCATCTTTAAAGTGTGTGTGTGTGTGTGTGTGTGTGTGTGTGTGTTGAAATATTTGCTGTTGCTTTCACATTATTTAAATACATAGGCCCTACAGTGCATTTGGAAAGTATTCAGACCCCTTGACTTTTTCCACCTTTTGTTACGTTACAGCCTTATTCTAAAATTGATTAAATTGTTATTTTTCATCATCAATCTACACACAATACCCCATAATGAAAAAGCAAAAACTGGTTTTGATACATTTTTGCAAATGTATAAAATAAAAGAATGGAAATATCACATTTACATAAGTATTCAGACCCGTCACTCAGTGACCTGATTGGTGGAGTGCTGCAGAGATGGTTGTCCTTCTGGAAGGTTCTCCCATCTCCACAGAGGAACTCTGGAGTTCTGTCAGTGACCCTGACCAAGGCCCTTCTCCCCCGATTGCTCAGTTTACTGGGCGGCCAGCTCTAGGAAGAGTCTTGGTGGTTCCAATCTTTTTCCATTTAATAATGATGGAGGCCACTGTGTTCTTGGGGACCTTCAATGCTGCAGAAATGTTTTGGTACCCTTCCCCAGATCTGTGCCTCGACACAATCCTGGCTCGGAGCTCCACGGACAATTCCTTCGACCTCATGGCTTGGTTTTTGCTCATGACATGCACTGTCAACTGTGGGACCTTATAGAGACAGGTGTGTGCCTTTCCAAGTCATGTCCAATCAATTGAATTTACCACAAGTGGACTCCAATCAAGTTGTAGAAACATCTCAAGAATGATAAATGGAAACAGGATGCACCTGAGCTCAATTTCTAGTCTCATAGCGAAGGGTCTGAATACTTATGTAGATAAGGTATTTCTGTTTTCGCTTTGTCATTATGGGGTATTGTGTGTAGATTGAATTTCATCCATTTTCATCCATTTTAGAATAAGGCTATAACGTAACAAAATGTGGAAAAGGTCAAGGGCTCTGAATATTTCAGAATGCACTGTATGTGGTAAATCTTTATTCCATCTAATACTACAATAATTGCTAGCGTGTCATCATTCCATCCTCGTACCGTTTATTGCAACACATAGACATTTCTGTTTCATGTTTGATAGGCCTACGATACATTTTCATTTAGCCAACCATTAGTGGGCGTGATGTTTATAGTGCACATGAACATTGGCAAGAATAATGAAGTTCTGTTTATTTACTTCAATGTATGGGTTCCTTTGTTCCTCTTTTCCGGGTTATGTCAGAGTTCTGTGTGTCTGTGTCATATGTCTCGCGCCTCAGTGTGCATAGAAATATTCTACGTGGCCTGCGCTCTACACTTTGAAGTCAGAACGTTGAATAAGATAAAATTATTGTTCCATGTACAGTGGCTTGCGAAAGTATTCACCCCCCTTGGCATTTTTCCTATTTTGTTGCCTTTCAACCTGGAATTAAAATTGATTTTTTGGGGGTTTGTATCATTTGATTTACATAACATGCCTACCACTTTGAAGATGCAAAATATTTGTTATTGTGAAACAAACAAGAAATAAGACAAAAAAACTGAAAACTTGAGCGTGCATAACTATTCACCCCCCCAAGTCAATACTTTGTAGAGCCACCTTTTGCAGCAATTACAGCTGCAAGTCTCTTGGGATATGTCTCTATAAGCTATGCACATCTAGCCACTGGGATTCCTGCCCATTCTTCAAGGTAAAACTGCTCCATCTCCTTGAAGTTGGATGGGTTCCGCTGGTGTACAGCAATCTTTAAGTCATTCCACAGATTCTCAATTGGATTGAGGTCTGGGCTTTGACTAGGCCATTCCAAGACATTTAAATGTTTCCCCTTAAACCACTCGAGTGTTGCTTTAGCAGTATGCTTAGGGTCATTGTCCTGCTGGAAGGTGAACCTCCGTCCCAGTCTCAAATCTCTGGAAGACTGAAACAGGTTTCCCTCAAGAATTTCCCTGTATTTAGCGCCATCCATCATTCCTTCAATTCTGACCAGTTTCCCAGTCCCTGCCGATGAAAAACATCCCCACAGCATGATGCTGCAACCACCATGCTTCACTGTTGGGATGGTGTTCTCGGGGTGATGAGAGGTGTTGGGTTTGCGCCAGATATAGCGTTTTCCTTGATGGCCAAAAAGCTAAATTGTAGTCTCATCTGACCAGAGAACCTTCTTCCATATGTTTGGGGAGTCTCACACATGCCTTTTGGCGAACACCAAGCGTATTTGCTTATTTTTTTCTTTAAGCAATGGCTTTTTTCTGGCCACTCTTCCATAAAGCCCAAACATATACTCCAATCTCTGCTGTGGAGCTTTGCAGCTCCTTCAGGGTTATCTTTGGTCTCTTTGTTGGCTTTCTGATGAATGCCCTCCTTGCCTGGTCCGTGAGTTTTGGTGGGCGGCCCTCTCTTGGCAGGTTTGTTGTGGTGCCATATTCTTTCCATTTTTTAATAATCGATTTAATGGTGTTCCGTGGGATGTTCAAAGTTTCTGATATTTTTTTATAAACCAACCCTGATCTGTACTTCTCCACAACTTTGTCCCTGACCTGTTTGGAGAGCTCCTTGGTCTTCATGGTGCCGCTTGCTTGGTGGTGCCCCTTGCTTAGTGGTGTTGTAGACTCTGGGACCATTCAAAACAGGTGTATATATACTGAGATCATGTGACACTTAGATTGCACACAGGTGGACTTTATTTAACTAATTATGTGACTTCTACATTTACATTTACATTTACGTCATTTAGCAGACGCTCTTATCCAGAGCGACTTACAAATTGGTGCATTCACCCTATGGCCAGTGGGATAACCACTTCACAATTTATTTTTTTATTTATTTTTTTAGGGGGGGTAGAAGGATTACTTTATCCTATCCCAGGTATTCCTTAAAGAGGTGGGGTTTCAAATGACTCCGGAAGGTGGTGAGTGACTCCGCTGTCCTGGCGTCGTGAGGGAGCTTGTTCCACCATTGGGGTGCCAGAGCAGCGAACAGTTTTGACTGGGCTGAGCGGGAACTATGCTTCCGCAGAGGAAGGGGAGCCAGCAGGCCAGAGGTGGATGAACGCAATGCCCTCATTTGGGTGTAGGGACTGATCAGAGCCTGAAGGTACGGAGGTGCCGTTCCCCTCACAGCTCCATAGGCAAGCACCATGGTCTTGTAACAGATGCGAGCTTCAACTGGAAGCCAGTGGAGTGTGCGGAGGAGCGGGGTGACGTGAGAGAACTTGGGAAGGTTGAACACCAGACGGGCTGCGGCATTCTGGATGAGTTGTAGGGGTTTAATGGCACAGGCAGGGAGCCCAGCCAACAGCGAGTTGCAGTAATCCAGACGGGAGATGACAAGTGCCTGGATTAGGACCTGTGCCGCTTCCTGTGTAAGGCAGGGTCGTACTCTCCGAATGTTGTAGAGCATGAACCTGCAGGATCGGGTCACCGCCTTGATGTTAGCGGAGAATGACAGGGTGTTGTCCAGGGTCACGCCAAGGCTCTTCGCACTCTGGGAGGAGGACACAACGGAGTTGTCAACCGTGATGGCGAGATCATGGAACGGGCAGTCCTTCCCCGGGAGGAAGAGCAGCTCCGTCTTGCCAAGGTTCAGCTTGAGGTGGTGATCCAGTCATCCATACTGATATGTCTGCCAGACATGCAGAGATGCGATTCGCCACCTGGTTATCAGAAGGGGGAAAGGAGAAGATTAGTTGTGTATCGTCAGCGTAGCATTGATAGGAGAGGCCATGTGAGGGATATGACAGAGCCAAGTGACTTGGTGTATAGGGAGAATAGGAGAGGGCCTAGAACTGAGCCCTGGGGGACACCAGTGGTGAGAGCACGTGGTGCGGAGACAGCTTCTCGCCACGCCACTTGGTAGGAGCGACCGGTCAGGTAGGACGCAATCCAGGAGTGAGCCGCGCCGGAGATGCCCAGCTCGGAGAGGGTGGAGAGGAGGATCTGATGGTTCACAGTATCAAAGGCAGCAGACAGGTCTAGAAGGACAAGAGCAGAGGAGAGAGAGTTAGCTTTAGCAGTGCGGAGAGCCTCCGTGACACAGAGAAGAGCAGTCTCAGTTGAATGACCAGTCCTGAAACCTGACTGGTTTGGATCAAGAAGGTCATTCTGAGAGAGATAGCAAGAGAGTTGGCTAAAGACGGCACGCTCAATAGTTTTGGAAAGAAAAGAAAGAAGGGATACTGGTCTGTAGTTGTTGACATCAGTGGGATCGAGTGTTGGTTTTTTGAGAAGGGGTTTAACTCTCGCTCTCTTGAAGACGGAAAGGACATGGCCAGCGGTCAAGGATGAGTTGATCAGCGAGGTGAGGTAGGTGAGAAGGTCACCGGAGATGGTCTGGAGAAGAGAGGAGGGGATGGGGTCAAGCGGGCAGGTTGTTGGGCGGCCTGCAGTCACAAGTCGCAAGATTTTATCTGGAGAGAGAGGGGAGAAAGAAGTCAAAGCATAGGGTAGGGCAGTGTGAGCAGGACCAGCAGTGTCATTAGACTTAACAAACGAGGATCGGATGTCGTCAACCTTCTTTTCAAAGTGGTTGACGAAGTCATCCACAGAGAGGGAGGGGGGGGGGAGGAGGATTCAGCAGGGAGGAGAATGTGGCAAAGAGCTTCCTAGGGTTAGAGGCAGATGCTTGGAATTTAGAGTGGTAGAAAGTGGCCTTAGCATCAGAAACAGATGAAGAAAATGTAGAGAGGAGGGAGTGAAAAGATGCCAGGTCGGCAGGGAGTTTAGTTTTCTTCCATTTCCGCTCCGCTGCCCGGAGCTCTGTTCTGTGAGCTCTCAATGAGTCATCAAGCCACGGAGCTGGAGGGGAGGACCGAGCCGGCCGGGAGGATAGGGGACACAGAGAGTCAAAGGATGCAGAAAGGGAGGAGAGGAGGGTTGAGGAGGCAGAATCAGGAGATTGGAGGGAGAAGAATTGAGCAGAGGGAAGAGATGATAGGATGGAAGAGGAGAGAGTAGTGGGAGAGAGAGAGCGAAGGTTGCGGCGGCGCATTACCATCTGTGTAGGGGCAGGATGAGTAGTGTTGGAGGAGAGCGAGAGAGAAAAGGATACAAAGTAGTGGTCGGAGACATGGAGGGGAGTTGCAGTGAGATTAGTAGAAGAGCAGCATCTAGTAAAGATGAGGTCAAGCGTATTGCCTGCCTTGTGAGTAGTGGGGGACGGTGAGAGGGTGAGGTCAAAAGAGGAGAGGAGTGGAAAGAAGGAGGCAGAGAGAAATGAGTCAAATGTAGACGTAGGGAGGTTGAAATCCCCCAAAACTGTGAGGGGTGAGCCATCCTCAGGAAAGGAGTGTCGTGTCGCGTCGGCTGCTGGTGGTTATTGCTGTCAAACAAAGAGTCCGCTTAGGCTGTACCTTGATTAGAAGTCTTTATTCATTATCACAAGCTTACAGCATAAGTTTACAGACTCGCGAGGTCTGGAGAGCAGTGTCCTCGAATTCTAATAGCTGCTCTGCTGTTCTTCGTTTTTCCCCAGTATATATAGACAATGCCAAAATATGGGTGGCTCCCTCTTCTGGCCAATCACCAGTCTCCCCTGGGGCGTCACCCTCCAACTGCTACATTTGAAATAAGATAAACAACATTCCCTCTTCTGTTCCTCTAAAACAGTCATAATGTTAATACACCACATTTCCCCCCTTCGAGACGAACTAAAAGTCTCGAAAACAAACAGAATAGGATTATGACCAGTAACAATTTATCTTATTGAGTATCTTTAACCTTAAACCAAAAACATTCTTCTCTAGAGTGTAAATACCTTTCTATGAAATATGAATAACTGTTTATGAAGTGTGAATACATTACTATGAATTATGAACAAATCTTTATGGAGTGTAAGAGCGAAAAACTGTCCGGCAGCCATCTTTCCAGATATCCATCCATCAATCAAGACAGTAAAATTCTCTCACGGTTCCTCTGCCCCAGGCAACCACCTCGGTACTCCAGATAAACTCATAAACAATGTAAATGCATTTGAAACTATGATGCAATTAAATACACATGTAAGCCCCTGCAAACAAAATCCTATCCAAAAAATATCCACTCTAAGGCTGGTCTACCCATTGGACCCTACAGTGGACCTCTCCCTGCCTAGACTCCCTGTCCCTAAGCATTCACGAAATAAACAAAAACATCTAAGATCCCCACATGTATCCAATAACATCAAATATCATTCTACAAAAAGTAATACCTAAGAATATGACACAAATTATGTATTTACACATGCAAATATGTCTATATTTCATTGCAGACACTGGAATGTAGTCCACTACACTTCATCTCCCCGTAGTCTCGACTTCCAATGGATTGTTGATGATGGAATCAGAATCTTTCCACACCCTCCTTGTTTCATCTCCTCCAGTCATTGTCGTTTCATATTGTCCCTTCATATTGTCCTTGTTTGAGTATTTCAATCTCCACATGTTCCCCCAAATGCTTCTGGAAGAAAAGAAAAGAAAAGATTGAGTATCTTTTGCAAAACAACCCTTTCAAATTAAACATCAATATCAACTAAGAATATAAAAATGATATATAAATGATGTATGAATCACATTAACCTATTCCCCCCTTTGATTCATAAAATCATACTAAAATCACACTAATATTTATTTATTTATTTTAGAAAAATGATCAAAAAATCAAAATTTATATTTATCCATTCAGTTCCACTTGTCCATCTTCATCCAGATCAGGAACAGTCAACAACGGCATCTGAGTGTTGTCTCCAGGCATCACTACTCCAACCTATTTCAATCTCATAGCTTTCTCAAAGGTCAGTAACAAATTACAAACATCACACACAGTGCTATCAAAGCTGCCATTAAAATGTAACCCATCACTGCCCCTACTGGCCTACCTGATCTTGCAACCAAGTCTTTGATGACCTCCGCTCCTTCAATCTACCAAATGCATCCCTTATATTCTTCAATGCATATATAACCCTAGTGATAATATCTGAACTATCTGGACTCAAAGTATAACTAACATTATCAATATGATTTTCCCAAATTTTACACCCTACCATGGAAAAAGTCCCCCCTTCTCCCTTAGATTTATACTTCAATGATAGGCTTGAAGCCTATGCCATGTCCCTTTTCATCCTATTTCCAAACCTAAATTCAGATTTATCGGTGTCCGGTGCTACCCCTTTTTAATGGTAAAAACCTCATATGGAAGCTTCAACGTTGACATGTAACAACATCCTGTCCATCAATAGGGTAAGAATATATATTTCATCACCACAAACCCTCCAAATATCTCTAAAATTCCCAATAGTCATATTGACAGTCAAAAGCTAATCTTTTAACCATCAAAGTCCTGCTCTTCTTACTAACTGGAACATAAAAAGTAACATTATATTTCTCATTACTACCCTTAAGGTCATGCATACCCAAAGTTATCATATACTCATCACAATCTGATATTCCCATAAACATACCCCTCACATCATATGTTTTATTAGAACAAAAACAACTTTTAGCCCTCACTAGTTTCACCTCCAAATGCATCAGGGTTCGCTGTTACCTGATTTTCCTTACCGTCTACAAATTCCCATAGGGTAATTCATTTAACCAAGAATACCTAAACCTAGGCTTAAACAAATGTTCTGACAACGACATTATTTTATCTGTTACTGACTGTTGCTGATACAGTCATGACAAAGCATAATACTGACACACACTTGATAGAGGTCGAGCGACCATCTCTAACATGTTTGTCTGGAATTCTCAACAGACATGGACCCTCAAGAGTCCTCACTGATCTTACAGAATGAGCTGCTGGAACCTGCCCATCTATCTCTAATTTTCACAACAGAAGAATCAAACCACTCCATTTAGTTTCTCTCTTCCCTAACGAGCGGTACTGATCAGATACCTCTCCTTGTCTGTCATTAAAATCAAAGACCTCATCCTGTACCTCCATGATGAATCTATATTCTCTCTACTACTATCTGCTCTCCTATTTTAACCCTATTCGTACTATCATTGACAGCACTCTCCGTCCGTAACATAAACCCCTGAGTCCTTCTTGCTACCCCCTTTAATTTCAGAAAAGTTGTTGTCGGTGTCATACTTCCTACATTTGCTATTGCCATCGTATCATTAATCCCTTCCAAAGTTACCATTAAAGTAGTTGATTTAGTTGATGAATTAACACCCTTAATTACTCCTAGTGGGAAAGCTACCAATATCCTATGTGTATTATTTACTGTTGGAGTGACTACTGTAATCTACTCCTCCTGAACTCCCTCGGTGACTGTGGAAGCGGAACAAATTTTAATGCTTGCACTAGATAAGTACACATATATTCTCCCTGATCTTTCTCTGTGACATTACGCAAAATAATACCTCCTTTGACTAGGTGCAACAGCTTCTACTTCTGGTCCTGATAACAATACTTCTTCTCCATAATTATCTCTCCATGTGGGAGGAACGTCACCATCCTAACCCTAATAACAGTCTTTTTCCCTAAAATTGGTGCTGGAGCTATTGGTTCCCTTATAATCAAATGCGATATATTTATGGCTTTAATAACTATCAATGTTGAAAGAGTTAAATTGCTTCTCACTGTTGTTTTAATATACTGAAGTGTTAATGTCCTTAGTTACTTCATCCATTTTCCCCAAAGCTTTGAACTCTTTACTTGTACTTCCATCTATCACCACTAGTGTCAACTGACGTAAAGTAACTTACATTCACTCTCTCTTCCTACTCTAAACCCTAACTTTCAAACTTTTGATTATAACAATACACCTACAATTACCTTGATCTCCCTGCTGGGAACTGTAACTATAGATACTCAATCACCCTCAATCTTCTCTTATCATTCAGCAACACATACTTTCTCAATGCATCTGCTCCTAACAGATCTAAACTCCTACCATATCTTCCCACTAAACTCTAGAATGTCCTTCATCACTGTTCTCTCTCTGTCTTACTACTAACTTTGAAACTTAGCTTACTGTCTTAGAGTTCCTTCAACCCTAGTTCTCCTAACTTATTTTAATCTAATCTTTTCTCATAACCTTTAAAAACCTTTTCCACTGATTTATTCACAAAATCCCTTCACCACCAATTTTTAGAATATGTGATTGGGAAAGTCCCCACCTGCTTCTGACTTCTTCACACACAGACTTGGCAAACGACTAAACACCTTTTAGCCTAGCCTGAAATCTCTTGGTGTAAGAATGTACCCCAGAATAACAGTCACCCCTATTAACTTTATTTTCCAGACAGATTGTCTAATAGGCAGTCTAATAGATTATCATCCTTCCTATGATATTATATTTTTAAGCAAATGATTCCCAAAAACCCTACTTTTTAAAATCTTCTACCAGACAGTCGTCTAGTGTACATCTTATTGTACAGTTCAATTTACACCATGCATCTCTTCCCAACACTGCAATAGGTTTATGTTCTAATATTAGTATGTCTATTTTAATTTCTCTTTGATTTTTATAGCAGAGCTCAATTGGTTCCCTAAGAGTAATTAACTGTTTTACTACCTCAAATCCCTATCCTAATTAGTTAATTTTACATAGTGAGATGTTCAACCTCTTTAGGCTGAACACAGATAAAAGCTTTTCCACTATTCACTATCACAGTCCTCTGTTTTTACTTCAATTGTTGGATATTTTCTCTTCTTCTCTAATCGGTGCTATCAGCTGACACCCCCCTTCGTATCTTCTAGGCACTAACAGGTGATCTTCACTTGCTCCTTTATCTTCCTCTGTTGTTTCCTCCTGGCGCATTTCCATCACAGGTAAAGTGACCAACCTGTCCATAATTATAACACTCTTCTGAAAGTTGCTGGAAGTGTAGCTGAAATCTTCCTCCTCCTTCTAAGCCTTCTCGTCCTCTTCCTCTCCAATTCTGTATCTGTCCAGAAATTGGCTGTGGATATGGAACACCTGGTACCCTCCTTGGTGGCTGGTACAATTGCATTTGATCTTGTTCAGTTGAAGCTGTAACAGTGATTGTTGATTTGGTTCACTCTGATTCTTCATAACCAAAGCTTCTTTTCTCCTTCTCCACCAGTTGTATGATTGAGTTTTTTGAGAGTTTCTTCGTCCTGTTCTTTCTTGGTGTTGACATATCAGGATTCTTCAAAAGGTTATATTCTAAGTTCTGTCCTCGAAATATCATCTTCCATCATCTTCTTACTAGTGGCCTTTCCTTGACCTCAATGTATTCTTCTCCTCCAATTCTTGGGATCCTTTTCTCAGCAGTTTCTCCTCTTCTGTATCTTCAGCTGTGTTACTTCTTCTAAACTATTTGCTTTATCCAGGCATGATAAACATCGGTCTATATCTCTATTTCTTCTTTGCTAGTCATTGTAGGATAACCTCCCTTTGAATACACAGCACCTTTAGTCCCCTCTTTATCGCTGTCTTCATCTTTGCTTTCATCAGAAATCGAATCTCGTGTATCCTTCTTCCTTCAACTTCCATCAGAGATCAAATCTCTAGTATCCTTCTTCTTTCCTCTCTTGCCAACTTCCTTCTGATCACAGAGTCATATCCACCCATGACCTCTTCTCAATCACTCTCATCTTCATCATCCTCATCTTCTTTAACCTCACTCTTCTCTTTCAGACATCTCATTTTCTTCCTTCTGGAGTTTTGATTCATCTTCATCGTCGTTTCTGCTTGTCCTCTCTCTATTATTCGTTCATCTCCATCTCTGAAATCTTTTATCAGTTTTTTTTTTTTTTTTTAATCAATCAACCAAAATATGAATATGAAAAAATTCAATTAATTTTTTTTATCAAAAACCATTTCTAATTAAAATAAAAAATCATTTAAAAAATCAATTAAAAAATCAATTAAAAATTATGAATAATTATAATCAATTTTTTATTTCTATATCCTAACCATTTATCAATTAGTGGCTATCGTACCACAACCCATCAGGAAAGTAAATGTAAGTTAGTCAACTTCAAAGCAATCCCAAAAACAAAGCCCTCTAATCCTACAACACTACAATTCCCATAAACTCCATTGTTTAATATGAACCCAAGTATCTTAATTCCAGAATAATGTCAGTACCTGATTTCCAACCGAACTGTAATCCAGCCCAGTGATGCACAGAGACTCCAAAATGCAAATTTTATTCAAATGAGTATTTTGCCAAGCCTATGTGAATATTGTCATAACATCACATATCCTGTAGGGGAAGATTTTGTGAACTAGCCTGATATCTGATCCGATCCTCTGCCGCGTCACGTGATGTCACGTCAGCACTTCCTGTATCTCCTCTCTCCTCTCGCTTATCGTTCCTCTCATATGACAGAAGAACAAAGACACAGAATAACATTTTAGTAGTTAATGCAATCACTGAGTATTTCCAACCATTCAATATTCGTTCGTTCTACATTCGCTCTAAGAATTAACTCAGGAATAATTATTGATCGCTCAAAAACATTTTTATTTTATTTTAATCGTCTTTTAATTTAATTTATTATAATCCGTCACCGTATATCTAATTTATAAATTCACTACATCTCAACAAATAGTTTCATTTTCAAACAACAGCCGTTTAACAACTAGGAGATTCGTGCCCAAATCTCTCTTTGTCTGTGGCTATTTCTCCCCCTGCAGTGTAACCCCACAGAAAAGGACCCTTACCCACAATGCCGTGTTGTAGTTTTTGCAAATAACCTCGTGTCGTAGTTTTAGCGCCGTAAAATCAAGCGCATGCGCAAATCCATTCAGAAATACAATTTCACCGTGGACGGGCGATTTTCTACTCCCTCCCCAAACAGACAGTTAACAGTCCCGCTGTACCTCCGTTTTCCCCTTAGAGTCAAACAACATTTAACAGCGCTCACAAAACATATAACCTGAATTACACACACAGAGACAAGTTTAAGAGGCTTATCCCATCGCAATGAGGCCTCTAAGGATATCCGTTAGCATGTAGCACGCAACACAATTAGCATTTAGCATTTAGCCTTAGCCTTTGTGTACAATGTAGCCTGCAACACAACCCAGCATTTAGCATTAGCATTAGCATTTAGCCAACCTGTGGCTTGCACCACGCAACAGACATCCTGCATTGTGCCTAATTATTGTCCATTTATCCCCGTCTAACTTTATGCTGCCGTGAGCAATGAATATCATATTGAGCGGTTACCCCCAACAAATACCCCGTCGGCTACAAGAGGAGTATAACATACAATACAATCGTCCATCTCATGGTTCCCAGAACCAACCTGACGACGTCTAATACGTCCCCAGGATTTGTGGCCCACTCCTACGAGTCGCCTCGTTTCGAGGTCTTTCCGAGATTCACAATGCTCTAATATGTATACGTATTCCTGACTTTATTCTGCCAATATCTGCCGTTAATATCTGCCTTCAATTGCTGTACAATTTTAGAATAATTATTACCAGACTCCTAGTCGACCGCAACACCCCACATCAACAACGACCCAAGTACTTTTAACTGTACACCTTCAATGCCCTCTCATGAATCAGCGGGATAACCAATACCCAAATTTTGTGAGTAATCTCACCTTTAAAGCCGGCTTGGGCAGTAGTCAACTCGCCACTCAGAAAAGGAACAAAGAACGATGCAATCAGTACCCGTACTGGCCACCATTTGTCGTGTCGCGTCGGCTGCTGGTGGTTATTGCTGTCAAACAAAGAGTCTGCTTAGGCTGTACCTTGATTAGAAGTCTTTATTCATTATCACAAGCTTACAGCATAAGTTTACAGACTCGCGAGGTCTGGAGAGCAGTGTCCTCGAATTCTAATGGCTGCTCTGCTCTTCTTCGTTTTTCCCCAGTATATATAGACAATGCCAAAATATGGGTGGCTCCCTCTTCTGGCCAATCACCAGTCTCCCCTGGGGCGTCACCCTCCAACTGCTACATTTGAAATAAGATAAACAACATTCCCTCTTCTGTTCCTCTAAAACAGTCATAATGTTAATACACCACAGGAGCTTATCAAGGCGTCAAGCTCATTGATGAACTCTCCAAGGGAACCTGGAGGGCGATAGATGACAAGGATATTAAGCTTAAATGGGCTAGTGACTGTGACAGCATGGAATTCAAATGAGGAGATAGACAGATGGGTTAGGGGAAAAATTGAGAATGTCCACTTGGGAGATATGAGGATTCCTGTGCCACCACCCCGCTGACCAGATGCTCTCGGGGTATGCGAGAACACATGGTCAGACGAGGAGAGAGCAGTAGGAGTAGCAGTGTTTTCAGTGGTAATCCATGTTTCCGTAAGCGCCAAGAAGTCGAGGGATTGGAGGGTAGCATAGGCTGGGATGAAGTCTGCCTTGTTGGCAGCAGAACGGCAGTTCCAGAGGCTGCCTGAGACCTGGAACTCCAGGTGAGTGGTGCGTGCAGGGACCACCAGGTTAGAGAGGCAGCAGCCACGCGGTGTGAGGCGTTTGTGTAGCCTGTGTGGAGAGGAGAGGACAGGGATAGGCAGAGGCATAGTTGACAGGCTGCAGCAAATGGCTACAATAATGCAGAGGAGATCGGAATGAAATGAACTAAACATCTGGGAAAGGAGAGAGCGGGCCTCCCTCACCACAACTCCCAAATATAACTCTCCCAACTTCCACCTCAGAAACTATAATTGTTGTAAACTACAGCGGTTCAATGTTTCTATGAATAGACTAACTCAGCTAGCTAACTAGGCGCAGCACGAACACACAGAGAGAGCCAAACTAACGTTAACTAGTCACCCATGTCCCGAATTCCCTGAACGACTCGGGCTATCAATATGTAAAAAACAAAACATAAATGTAGGTTATGACTTACCCCTAGCAGCTACTGTTAGCTAGCCAAGTGCGAAGCTAGCCACTGAATTGACTCAGCCAGTTCGCGTCTGTTCGCTAGGTCGTTCCAGCTATTGTTTACTAGTAGCTATCCAGGTAGCAACAAGCTAGCTAAATTTCAAGCACAGTAGCCACTTGCTACCTAACGTTAACGGTTCAGACATGAGGTTAGAAAACAGCTGAATGGTAGGCAATTATTGTATGTAATCATTGTAGGCAGCCAGCTGGCGTAACTCACAGGCACTCCCAGGCGTGAAATAACTATCCGTTGCTACTTTACTGCTACCGCCAGCTAGTCCAGGTGGAGGGTTAGCCAGCTAGCTTACAGTACTACGCCGGCGCCGCCGAACTACAATACTAACCTACAATAATTACATACAACAACCCACGATAACTACCAACAATACCTAACTACAATCTAAATACATATGTAGGTTATGACTTACCCCTAGCAGCTACTGTTAGCTAGCCAAGTGCAAAGCTAGTCACTGAATTGACTCAGCCAGTTCGCGTCTGCTCGCTCGGTCGTTCCAGCTATTGTTTACCAGTTAGCGTTAACGGTTCCAGACAATGAGGTTAGAAAACAGCTGAATGGTAGAAAACAGCTGAATGGTAGGCAATTATTGTATGTAACTATTGTAGGCAGCCAGCTGGCGTAATTACAGGCACTCTCAGGCGTGAAACAACTATACCGTTGCTAATAGTTGCCAGTAGCTATCCGCCAGCTAGTCCTGGTGGTGGGTTAGCCAGCTAGCTTCTAGCTTCAGCCGAATACAGCTAGCTTCGTGCTCAGCCGAATACAATACTAACCTACAATAATTACATACAACAACCCACGATAACTTCCTACAATACCTAACTACAATCTAAATACATAGTTTTAGCCTTACTCGACAAAGCCCAAACTATGTATAAAGCCAAGCTTACCCAAGCTTACCCGACGTCTATATGAGTGATGGTGACCCCTCAGTGACCCCTGGGTAAATACTGAAGAATGTCCACTTCTGAAGGTAATTGGTTGCACCAGATCTTATTTAGGGGCTTCATAGCAAAGGGGGTGAATACATATGCACGCACCACTTTTCCATTATTTATTTTATAGATTTGTTTGAAAAAACTTATTTTTTTCATTTCACTTCACCAATTTTGACTATTTTGTGTATGTCCATTACATGAAATCCAAATAAAAATCAATTTAAATTACAGGTTGTAATGCAACAAAATAGGAAAAACACCAAGGGGGATGAATACTTTTGCAAGGCACTGTATTTATGGTGTTGAAATATCATTAATAATTATTAAGTCTGATTAAGACGAATGTAACAATGGATGTGGAAATTGACTTTTACATTGTAGAACCAGTTTATTGATTGTATTTGCCAGTTGGGTAATTGTATGGTTCTGGGGACCAAGTGCTTAAATTATGCAGGCCTACCTGTTTGAGCTCCTTTTAGACATATTCAATTTGGTTTCTCAAGGGGAGGCTGTGCAGTCTTGCCCTCTACCTGTGTCCGTTCAGGTAGGACAGGTTAAGCCTGATGGAGGCTATTTATTTTGGGCTATTGCCCGTGTATATTTGGTAAATCTACTTGTATATTTTGTATGATATGGCGCTTCACCATTGGATCACCAAGACCTGTAAATAAATCTACACTCTGAGCACGTCAACCTGTCTTGCCTTCTGCTGATTTCATGCCCTTACGACTGCTACAATGTCCCTATTTTACAATGACATAAACAAAATGTGTTGTAGACAAAATAATGAAAAGGACTGTCTGGTAATGAACTGTCCTCAATAAATAGACAAAGATTTGTAGTTGAACAAGTCGTTGCATGTATATATATATTTTACTTGACTTGAGATTTGACTTTAAAACTTGTGACTCGACCTGTTCTACTTTGGAACTCGACTTGAGACTCGGACCTTGTGACTTGAGATTGGCTTGTGACTCGAATAATAGTGACTTGATCCTACCTCTGAAATTCTCCCTGGTGGGGACATTTCCCACATCCCCATGAGGACAAAGGCTTTTTTAAACTTAGGGGTTAGGTTTAGGGTTAGGGTTATGATTAGGCTTAGAATTAGGGTTAGGGTAAGCGTAAGGGGTTAGTGGTTAGGTTTAGGGTTAGGAATTAGGTTTAGGTTCAGGGTCAGGGTCAGGTTCAGGTTCAGGTTTAGGGTTTGGGTTAGGGTTAAGGTTAAGGTTAGGGTTATGGTTAGGGAAAATAGGATTTTGAATGGAAATTCATTTTAGGTCCCCACGAGGATAGAAGAACATAATGTGTGTGCGTGTGTGTGTGTGCACCCTGTGTGTGTTGCGTGCTTACAGTGAGGGAAAAAAGTATTTGATCCCCTGCTGATTTTGTACGTTTGCCCACTGACAAAGACATGATCAGTCTATAATTTTAATGGTAGGTTTATTTGAACAGTGAGAGACAGAATAAAAACAAAAAAATCCACACAAAAAAACCACAGATGGGGGCAGTGGTTTTGCCTGGGAGACAGCTAACAAATGCTAATCTACCGTAAATCAAAATACACAGCTTTATCTCAGTTCCATCACCAATATAACTCATCCACCATTCAGCTAACTAGGTCTGCAGCCATTACCATGGCAATCAGAGGAAAGTTGGTTGAGTGTTCTTGGCTATGCAGAGGCTGGTAGGCTTGTGGGCTTGTGGGCTCGTAGGCTCGGCGGCCTCAGCACATATTGATCTCATACATTTATGCTGCTACATTTCTCCACTGTACACTTCATAAACTCTTCACTCTCCAGTTCTTCAGTTCACGCCGATTCAGTGCCTCCGACTGCAACTCTGGGTGTTAAATATTAAACATTAAACAGTCAAGCGATGGGGATTTGAATTTCAGTTGAGTTGATACACTGTATCCTATCAAAGTTCTGAGAAAGTCTCCCAGAATATTTTTCTTCATACTTGAACAGCATATGTAAAAAGCTAAAGGATCCATACTGCTTCTCCTACAGTGTAAAGACATACAGTACCAGAAGGCTATTGATATTATATACTTAAGTGGGATAAGGATGTCTTTCTAATATTTATAATTCTCTCTGTCTAATTTCTCTCTCCGTCTGTCTGTCCGTCTGTCCGTCCATCTGTCTGTCCATCTGTATGTCTGCCTGTCTGTTTGTCTGTCTTCCTGTAGGAGATCCAGTCTGGTGATCACCACCAAGCTCTACTGGGGTGGAAAGTAAGTATTTGCCTCCTCAGACGATGGGAGAATCTCAATAGCATTTCCTTGATTCCTCGCATCTTTACACTTACCTCCTTCACTTGCCTCTGACCTTCTCAACCAATGGGTTTTGAGAGGAGGTGAGGAGAGAGGACGCTATAGAGATTCTACCATTCTGAGCACCACACCAATGCAAAAGTGTTGACTAATCTCTACCATTGTTTTACAAAAATAGTGAGGGTTTCAGATTTGAGTACTCTTGATCTGAGTTAGTCTCTTCCTCCTCATTGACCTGTCTGTACTGAAGCTGTCCTAATATGGACACTGTACTGTCTGAGTTCTGTCTGAGCTCTTTCTGGGTTCTGTCCGAGTTCTGTCTGGGTTCTGTCTGGGGGGTTTTCTGAGTTCTGTCTGGATTCTGTCTGAGTTCTGTCTGAGTTCTGTCTGAGTTCTGTCTGAGTTCTGTCTGAATTCTGTCTGAGTTCTGTCCGAGTTCTGTCTGGGACAAGTTAAAAAGGGTAGTGGATCAGAGCTCTAACTCTTGTCTTTATGAGACATCTCCTGTCTCTCTGAGGTTCCTAATGAGGATCTAGATCACTGGTCAGGTCTGACCTGTGACTGCTACTGTCTCTGCAGTGTCTGCAGGGCAAATCTCCACTGAAGCACAATTCATCACACAGTATATAGTAAATGGGAATTATTATGTGGATTAAAATGAATGGACATGGTAACACTTTATTTGGATAGTCAATCTGTAGATACTTTACAGACTATCTACAGACTATCAGTAACATTTCAACTATCTATCTACTAACCCTAACCTTAACCCTTATTCTAAATCTAACCCTAACCGTAACCTTAGCTAGCAGTTGCTTATCAACAGATAGTTTGTTGATAGTATGACCATCTAGAACATCTACAGATGGACTATCCGGACTATCCAAATAAAGTGTGACCGGACATTTTTGTAGGGGTTGATACATTTTTCGTTAGCGTTAATCAAGTTTTACATTTTAAAGTGAGTAACTTAGGAAGCCTTTTTAAACCTTGAAAACAATACAGGTTTGCAGGAAAATTCCAGCAACAACAGGGTGATCAAATTAGGATACGGCATCTGTATGATGAATGAGGTTGTTATCTGAGATTTGCGCACATACTCAGGTCAAAAATAGTGCAGGAGAATATATGTGGAATACGGTACCATTTGAAACTCAGCCAGCTCTATCTTTGAAGTATCATATTGGTTCTGTGGTGACAAAGCCCTCTCCACTGTGGACCAGATTATAGGGAGAGACAGACAGAGAGAGAGAGAGAAAGAGGAGAGAGAGAGAGAGAGAGAGAGAGAGAGAGAGAGGCGAGAGACGAAGAGAGACGGAGAGAGAGACGGAGAGAAAGGGGAGGGATGCAGAGAGAGAGAAAAAGAGAAAGCGAGAGAGAGAAGCATGATTAACAACCAGCCTGGCAGTCTTTTAGGGGCCCGACGAGGCTCTCTCTGATCAAACTGCTGGAGGAACCGATAACATAGCAGAGAATAACACAAAGAACTGATCAAGGCTGACTGACCCCGCGCTACACTACTCTCTCTCTCTCTCTCTCTCTCTCTCTCTCTCTCTCTCTCTCTCTCTCTCTCTCTCTCTCTCTCTCTCTCTCTCTCTCTCTCTTTCTCTCTCTCTCTCGCTCTCTCCTCTCTCTCTCTCTCTCTCTCTCTCTCTCTGTAGAGATGGAGAGGTAGCAGATAGAATAAGAAAGAGAGAAGGGAGGAGAGAGGAGGAGACAGGAGGAGAGAGAGGAGGAGAGAGAGGAGGGGAGAGGAGGAGAAGGGAGGAGAGTGGAGGAGAGAGAGGAGGAGAGAGGAGGAGAAGGGAGGAGAGAGGAGGAGAGAGGAGGAGAGCGAGAGACAGGGAGAGAGAGGTGAATGGGGAACAGATGAGTTTTTTTTTAAAGCTTCTGAAGTTTGCAATTTCCACTTTTAAATTTTTATCTTGATGGATCAACTGCAAAAAAATGTCCATGAATTATAATTTCATGTTTCCTGTTGCTGCAGGATAATTTTCCTGCTGTAGCAAACTGGCTCAAATTAAGATCCTACATCCTGTATTTGTGTCTCTTGTCTTTTCAGCGATTTGTAGACATCTTGTTGGCTGGTGGGACCAGTTCAATGATCTAGACAGTTTGTCCGTGTTTGTATACTTTTCTGTGTGTGTATCACAGGAGGCTGGTGGCACCTTAATTGAGGAGGACAGGCTCGTGGTAATGGCTGGAGCGGAATGAGTGAAATGGTCTCAAATAAATCAAACACATGGTTTCCATTCCATTTGCTCTGTTCCAGCCATTATTATCAGCCGTCCTCCCCTCAGCAGCCTCCATTGATGTGTATATTCACTTGTATGTTATTTTCCAGAGCAGAGACTGAGAGAGGACTCAACAGGAAGCACATCATTGAAGGTAAAATGTCAGATTATCTGTCTCGTCCTTCACATCACTCCATGCCCCAGTTCACCACTATAATCCCCTCCTTTTCATCTCTCTTCCTCCTACTCTCCCCATCCCTCCTCCTACTCTCACCCTCTCTTTCTACCACTCTTTTCTCTCCCTTGTGATTGATTTCTTCCAGTGCGCTCTGTTGAACTTGACCTCCTCTTTTGAAGTACCTGTATGTCGCTCAGGGTCGGATGTCTCTGGGAGATTGAGTTGTTCCATTTGTAAAGCCTTTGTTTGTTTGTGGAGGCGGTGTCTAATATGATAGACCCTGGACATGAGCACTCAAAGTCCCTCTGGAGCCCTGTACCCATAACCTTGTGTCATGTCCCCCAACACATCTCCTCTCCTCTCCTCTCCTTTCCTTTCCTTTCCTTTCCTTTCCTTTCCTTTCCTTTCCTTTCCTTTCCTTTCCTTTCCTTTCCTTTCCTTTCCTTTCCTTTCCTTTCCTTTCCTTTCCTTTCCTTTCCTCTCCTCTCCTCTCCTCTCCTCTCCTCTCCTCTCCTCTCCTCTCCTCTCCTCTCCTCTCCCGTCCTCTCCTTACCTCTCCTATTTACCCTCTCAGTTCCTCCAGTCTCCTATTTTAGTGTTTTTCTGGGATTATGCAAACTCACCCTGACACCCAGACACTGTGTTTGTACACATGCTACCCCATTTCAATTCCCTGATCCAGCCCAACAGCGTCCTGTCCACGGCACATTGCCTGCACCTCTCCTGCAGTGACTCAGCACTTTCATATAGCATTAACATTCATATCAGCTTCTAACTTTCCCCCCAAAGAAGAACAGAATAATATGTTTACAAAGAGAGAGAGCGAGAGAGCGAGAGAGCGAGAGCGAGAGAGAGAGAGAGAGAGAGAGAGAGAGAGAGAGAGATTTTAGGAGGGCATTGGCAGATGTGGTTATGGTCACAATTATGTTTGTTGGTGGTTCTACTGTATTTATGGATTGACAGAGGACTGAATCCTAATTTTAAAATGCCTAACTCTTTTACATTTCTGTTTACTATTTGATGGAGTTCTTGACAAGAGTAGAGTAATTCCCAGGCTCTGAGGGTGAGACAGTATTGTTGTCAAGTTTTTAAACAGGACATGCTTTTTCCCCCTCCTTTATCCACCAATAGGACACTTTTGATTTATTCTCCTTCTATCCCCTCTCCAACCACCCAGAATAGAGGCACTTCATCGCCTGATCAGTGAGACGGAGAGAAGTACAAGTCACGTGTGTGTGAGTCACTGCAGAGCCTTAAAAGTGGCTAATCGCTAAGACAAAGGAGACAGAGAAATGTGCAAGTCATGGCAGAGCAGAGCAGAGCAGGCTCAGATTAGGCGTACGTGCGCGTGTGTGTGTATGTGTGTCCGTGCGTTTGTGTGTGTATGTGTGTGTGTGCGTGCGTGTGTGTGTAATATGTGTTCCTGGGATTACCAGGCTGGAGATGACAGGACAGGGATTAAGATGTGTGGATGGTGACAGAAGAGATAAGGACTCCCTGGGATTAACTAATCTGACTGTCACACACACTGAGGTGTACTCACACACACACACACACGCAGGTGTACACACACACACTTACACAAGTTTTAGAACACCTACTCATTCAAGGGTTTTTCTTTATTTTTTACTATTTTCTACATTGTAGAATAATAGTGAAGACATAAAAAATGACACATATGGAATCATGTAGTAACCAAAAAAGTGTTAAACAAATCAAAATATATTTTATATTTGAGATTCTTCAAATAGCCACCCTTTGCCTTGATGACAGCTTTGCACACTCTTGGCATTCTCTCAACCAGCTTCATGAGGTAGTGACCTGGAATGCATTTCAATTAACAGGTGTGCCTTGTTAAAAGTTAATTTGTGGAATTTCTTTCCTTCTTAATGCGTTTGAGCCAATCAGTTGTGTTGTGACAAGGTAAGGGGTGTATACAGAAGATAGCCCAATTTGGTAAAAGACCAAGTCCTTATTATGGCAAGAAAAGCTCAAATAATCAAACAGAAACAACAGTCCATCATTACTTTAAGACATGAAGGTCAGTCAATATGGAACATTTTAAGAACTTTTAAAGTTTCTTAAAGTGCAGTCGCAAAAACCACACTTAACCAGCATGGCTACCACAGCATTCTGCAGCGATATGCCATCCCATCTGGTTTGGGCTTAGTGGGACTATCATTTGTTTTTCAACAGACCTCCAGGCTGTGTAAGGGCTATTTTACCAAGAAGGAGAGTGATGGAGTGCTGCATCAGATGACCTGGCCTCCACAATCCAAGAATGCCAAGAGTGTGCAAAGCTGTCATCAAGGCAAAGGGTGGCTACTTTGAAGAATCTAAAATCTAAAATATATTATGAATTGTTTACTACATGATTCCATATGTGTTATTTCATAGTTTTGATGTCTTCACTATTATTCTACAATGTAGAAAATAGTAAAAAAATAAAGAAAAACCCTTGAATGAGTAGGTGTGTCCAAACTTTTGACTGGTAGTGTAGGTGTACACAAACACACACACACAAATATATATACACATAAACACACTCTTACAAACACACAGATGTACACACTCAGGTACACCCACACCTCCTTTCTTCGTCTTTCCTGTCTTCTGGTGTACCATCCTCTCTTTTCTCTCCTCCTCTCCTCTCTCCTCTCTCCACCCTTTCATCCCGGTCTCCTCTCCTCTGTCAGTGTTTATGAATGGAGCTGAGCTGACATACTGTATACAATACCTAATTCATCTCTCCCCCTCATCCCTCTCTCCTCTCCTCTCAGGATTCAAACAGCAAATCTTTAAAAGGATTTGCAGTTGCTACATACATTTTAGACTTATAAATTAATGATATGTACCCGTTGATTCTTGAAGAATATAACTTATAAATGCCTCATGAGCTTAGTACAACTGTCGTACCTCAAGCTTGTTTTACTACAATGTTTGTAAACAAAGTAAATGTAAACAAACACTAGATAGCCTCAAAGCATTTTTATATCATGGATGGTCATTGAATCCATAGCTTTGTTTATGAATTTGAGAGTGGTTACATTTCTTCAGCCCCATCCCTCAGCTTTTTATCGAAACAGGGGCGGGAAGTCGCTTTGTTATTGTTTCAACTTCTGATTGCCGATTTTATCTGACTGGATGATAATGACAGAGGAAGAAAGGTCTCCTAACTTCTCTCACCTTCTCTCACCTTCTCTGAATTTCTCTCACCTTCTCTCACTTTCTCTGACCTTCTCTCACCTTCTCTGACCTTCTCTCAACTTATCTTACATTCTCTCACATTCTCTGACCTTCTCTGACCTTCTCTGACCTTCTCTCATCTTCTCTCACCTTCTCTGAGGCTTGTGGTTTTCTGTAACTGCAGGTTTCTAACATTTGTTAACTTCTTTATAACACTCTCTCTCCCCACCACTCTCCCCCTCTCTCTCTCCCCACCACTCTCCCCCTCTCTCTCTCCCCACCACTCTCCCCCTCTCTCTCTCCCCACCACTCTCCCCCTCTCTCTCTCCCCACCACACCCCCCCTCTCTCCACCTCTCTCTCTTTCCACCCTCCCTCCTCCCTCTCTCTGTCCCCAGGTCTGAGGAGCTCCCTACAGAGGATGCAGCTGGAGTACGTGGATGTAGTGTTTGCCAACCGGCCCGACAGCAACACACCCATGGAAGGTGAGTGACCCGGTGGAAAGGGGGGCAGGGAGGGAGGGGGGCTGAGACTGGCAGGGATGGGAGTGATTGATGGTATTGTTGTTGGTTTACTTTGGCACTCATTTTGTTTTGCATGCACACACAGAAATTCACATGCACAAACACACACACACACACAAACAAACACAAATTAACACACTCACACAGGCATGCACACAGAGCATCACCCCTCTCTCTCTCTCTCTCTCTCTCTCTCTCTCTCTCTCTCTCTCTCTCTCTCTCTCTCTCTCTCTCTCTCTCTCTCTCTCTCTCTCTCTCTCTCTCTCTCTCTCTCTCTCTCTCTCTCTCTCTCTCTCTCTCTCTCTCTCTCTCTCTCTCTCACACACACACATATTGGCACAGACATAATTACAATCACAATAAAAAAGAAAAATATTCACTCAAAAGAAATCTGCACATTTACCCCAGAATAATATCATCCATGGGGATTTCACTAGGCACATAGAAATCTCTCACAATCTCATATCATTATTTGCTGCTAACAACAACTCAAGCCTCCTGTACTATATGCTGAACGAAGCTCTTGACGTTTATAGCTCAGAAAACCCCCACTAATATTGCCCAATCTACAGGAAGCCTGAGGGTTATCTCCAAAGATTAATTAAGTCACGTTAACCTGTTTCATGTGTTGGGAGGGGAGGCCAGTGTGTAGGTAGTGGGTTAACCTGTTTCATGTGTTGGGAGGGGAGGCCAGTATGTAGGTCCTGGGTTAACCTGTTTCCTGTGATTTAATCCTGTGAGTTTTATGGGTGAATCACCTCGTTTTGCTTCAACAGCTGATTAATGAGCCTGACCTTCTATATGATGATTTATGACAGCTACTTACTTTAATGTAGTGATGAATGTCACATGATGTACAACCATGATACATAATGATACATGCAGTGAATCAGTCACTGTGTTAGGACTGGAAGGCAGTGAGGCAAGCAACACTGAAGCATGCATGAGAGCATCAGCTGTTCCTGACGACTGTGTGATCACGCTCTCTGTAGCCGATGTGAGTAAGACCTTTAAACAGGTCAACATTCACAAGGTCGCAGGGCCAGACGGATACACCGAGCATGCGCTGACCAACTGGCAAGTGTCTTCACTGACATTTTCAACCAGTCCCTGACTGAGTCTGTAATACCAACATGTTTCAAGCAGACCACCATAGTCCCTGTGCCCAAGAATACTAAGGTAACCTGCCTAAATTACTACAGACCCGTAGCACTCACGTCTGAAGTGCTCTGAAAGGCTGGTCTTGGCTCACATCAACACCATTATCCCAGAAACCCTAGACCCACTCCAATTTGCATACCTCCCCAACAGATCCATAGATGATGCAATATCTATTGCACTCCACACTGCCCTTTCCCACCTGGACAAAAGGTACACCTACGTGAGAATGCTATTCATTGACTACAGCTCAGCGTTCAACACCATAGTGCCCTCAAAGCTCATCGCTAAGCTAAGGACCCTGGGACTAAACACCTCCCTCTGCAACTGGATCCTGGACTTCCTGACAGGCCTCCCCCAGGTGGTAAGGGTAGGTAACAACACATCTGCTACGCTGATCCTCAACATGGGGGCCCCTCAGGGGTGCGTGCTCAGTCCCCTCCTGTACTCCCTGTTCACCCATGACTGCATGGCCAGGCATGACTCCAACACCATCATTAAGTTTGCCAACGACACAACAGTGGTAGGCCTGATCACCGACAACGATGAGACAGCCTAAAGGGAGGAGGTCAGAGACCTGGCCTTGTGGTGCCAGGATAACAACCTCTCTCTCAATGTGATCAAGACAAAGGAGATGATTATGGACTACAGGAAAAGAAGGACCGAGCACGCCCCCATTCTCATCGACGGGGCTGTAGTGGAGCAGGTTGAGAGCTTCAAGTTCCTTGGTATCCACATCCCCAACAAACTATCATGGTCCAAACACACCAAGACAGTCGTGAAGAGGGCACAACAAAGCCTATTCCCCCTCAGGAGACTGAAAAGATTTGGCATGGGTCCTCAGATCCTCAAAAAGTTATACAGCTGCACCATCGAGAGCATCCTGACTTGTTGCATCACTGCCTGGTATGGCAACTGCTTGGCCTCCGACCGCAAGGAACTACAGAGGGTGGTGCGTACGGCCCAGTATATCACTGGGGCCAGGCTTCCTGCCATCCATGACCTCTATACCAGGCAGTGTCAGAGGAAGGCCCTAAAAATGGTCAAAGACTCCAGCCACCCTAGTCATAGACTGTTCTCTCTGCTACCGCACGGCAAGTGGTACCAGAGCGCCAAGTCTAGGTCCAAAAGGCTTCTTAACAGCTTCTACCCCCCAAGCCATAAGACTTCTGAACAGCTAATCAAATGGCTACCCAGACTATTTGCATTGTCCCCTCCCCTGCTTGTCTTTCCGTGTCTGTCTCTCAATCAGTCAATCAATCAGTCAATCAGTGAATCTATGAGTATTGTATTTGGTAGGGTAAGGGTACATCTGAAGAGACAGCATTGTTTGGTGTTGGCCGTGGGGCAAAGACAGTCTAGCGATCTTTCTTAGAACATTTCTGCCGTGGGGCACGTCTCACAGTCATAAGCTACTCTGGGTGACAGGCTCATGCTGTGTACACTAAGTATGACAGATTGGTCTGGCCCCCTGGTGAGGCTGAGGGAGAGAGAAGGATCAGTGCTTAGACAGAACAGTAGATACTGTCTATCCAATCCAAGAAAGAGAAGGGGGTTATAGAGAGATGTAGTCAATGTGGAATCCCTAGCTAGTTAGCTGTGTGACCCACTCTGTTAGAGAGAGAGAGAGAGAGAGAGACAGACAGACAGACAGACAGACAGACAGACAGACAGACAGACAGACAGACAGACAGACAGACAGACAGAGTGAGAGAGAGTAATTTAACTTGCCATGTCAATAAAGTCTATTGAATTGAAAATTGAATTGAGAGAGAGAGGGAGAGGGAGAGGGAGAGCGAGAGACAGAAAGAGAGCGAGACAAAGAGAGAGAAAGAGAGACAGAAAGACAGAAAGAGAGAGAGAGAGAGAGAGAGAGAGAGAGAGAGAGAGAGAGAGAGAGAGAGAGAGAGAGAGAGAGAGAGAGAGAGAGGTAGAGAGAGAGAGAAGAGAGAGAGAGAGAGAGAGAGAGAGAAAGAGAGAGAGAGAGAGAGAGAGAGAGAGAGAGAGAGAGAGAGAGAGAGAGAGAGAGAGAGAGAGAGAGAGAGACTACTCATGTCTCCCTGGGGACTAGCTAAGTGATGTCATTCGTAAAAAGTGTATTTTTGTTACTATCATTCTCTCCTCTCCTCCTTTCCTCCTCTCTTTCACTCTTCTATTCTTCCCTTCCAAGTTACATATACATATACAGTAGGCAGAGCGGAGTCACAGTGCAACACGCGTCATGAATACCAAACCTGCCACAATGCAATGCAGTAACTTCCTCCTTACTTTAGCACTGTCGTTTTTCTGAGCAACTGTCAATTACAGATTATAGTCTGTGGGGTTAGAGGTCAGCTACGTCACTGGAAAACCCTTGGACATACTGGCCAATAGCATGGTCCAAGTGATGAAGAACTGGACTGGACAAAGAAGTCTGCAGTGATAGATCAGACGTGGGAGAAATGTTCAGCTACTGTTGGAAGACGAATAGAAGATGCTTTGTTGTTATTAAAAACCAGTGTGTTTCAGCATTACAGCCTTCAGTAAACTATGAACTGGTAATCTAATCAAGAGCCTCCTCCACAGTAAGCTACTCCTGTAGTATGTATCGCTATGGAACTGGTAATCTAATCAACAGCCTCCTCCACAGTAAGCTTCTCCTGTAGTATGTATCGCTATGGAACTGGTAATCTAATCAACGGCCTCCTCCACAGTAAGCTACTCCTGTAGTATGTATCGCTATGGAACTGGTAATCTAATCAACGGCCTCCTCCACAGTAAGCTACTCCTGTAGTATGTATCGCTATGGAACTGGTAATCTAGAAAGAGATCAACCATATTTGTATCCACATATCTCTCTTCTTGCACTGTGGTTTAGGTGATGGAACTGTCTATCTGTATTAACAGGGCCACAAATGGAAACACAAATAGATAGAGATGAAAAGTCAGGTTGACAGGCTGACAGGCAGACAGGTTGACAGGCAGACAGTTTGACAGGTTAACAGGCAGATAGGTTGACAGGCAGACAGTTTGACAGGTTAACAGGCAGATAGGTTGACAGGCAGACAGGCTGACAGGCTGACAGGTTGAAAGTGTCACGATTCTCTAAAGCAGAACCCAGAAGCAGAACAGGACAAGGTGAGTATTTATTTACAGATACAAATGTGGAAGCAGAATAATCCAGGAGACGGAGCGGGCAGCGGAGGTGAGTTGGTGGGAGTGAATAGGCAGATCCAATGATGGCACAGAAGCCACCGACGACCAGGCAGGGGTGGGGTGAATGTTCCGGGAGAATGACTGTAGACAGAGTAAACGAAGATAAGTACACGGCAAGCAAAAAGTACAAAACTAACTCTAGTAACTTTGAGGCTGATACGCTGACACAACATACTGTTCATGGCTAACGATCCGGCAGGGAATGGATGTCAGGTCAGAGCTTATGAGGTGATGATCAGTACCAGGTGTGCAGATAGCTGATGAGATGCAGGTGCGGGTAATCAAAAGATCTCCCGCCTAGCTTCGTCGCCCGGCAACCAGACAAGGTGCGTTCAGGAACCTTCAGGAAACAGACTCCAAGACAGAAAACAGGCAACTCAGGCAGAAACAGACTCAGGAAGCGGGATTCATGACAGTACCCCCCCTCCGACGAATGCCACCGGGCGGACTACCCGGAGCGCCAGGATGGAGGCGGTAGAAGTCACGAAGGAGGTCAGCATCAAGGATCTGACGCCGAGGAATCCAACTCCTACTCCTCTCCTCAGGACCATACCTAACCCAGTCCACAAGATACTGGAAACCCTGACCCCGCCGTCTGGAATCCATGATGCGGCGCACCGTGTAGACAGGACCACCTCCGATCATCCGAGGAGGAGGAGGCAGAGGGGGCAGCAGAGGGCTGAGGAGAACAGGCTTGAGGCAGGAGACATGAAAGGTGGGATGGACTCTGAGCGTCCTAGGGAATTTGAGTCGAACCACAACAGGATGAATCACTCTCTCCACCACAAACGGACCAATGAACTTCGGTGACAGTTTCTTCGAATCAGTCCGCAGAGGAAGATCCTGTGTAGCCAACCAGACCTTATCTCCGATGGCATAAGCGGGGGCTGGAATACGGCGACGATTCGCCTGGAGCTGATACCGGTCAGAAACTCTAAGGAGGGCCTTTCTGGCCCGATGCCAAGTCCGGTGGCAACGACGAATGTGGGCCTGGACAGAGGGAACCGAGAGATCCTTCTCCTGAGAAGGAAACAAGGGAGGTTGGTAGCCGTACAAGCACTGGAAGGGAGACATCCCAGTGGCAGATGTAGGGAGAGTATTGTGGGCATACTCGACCCATGGCAACTGAGAGACCCAAGAGGTGGGGTTGGAGGAGACAAGGCAGCGCAGCATGGATTCCATCTTCTGGTTGGCTCTCTCCGCCTGACCATTAGATTGGGGGTGAAATCCAGATGTGAGACTGACTGTAGCTCCAATGGCCAAACAGAAGGATTTCCAGACAGCAGAGGTAAACTGAGGGCCACGGTCGGAAACTATGTCACTGGGCAACCAGTGGACCCTGAAAACCTCCCTAACAAGGATCTCGGACGTCTCAGAGGCAGAGGGAAGCTTGGAGATGGCCACAAAGTGGACGAACTTGCTGAATCTGTCCACAATCGTCAGAATGACCGTGTACCCATCAGAAGAGGGCAACCCAGTGACAAAGTCCAGGGCCAGATGCGACCATGGTCGCCGGGGAATAGGTAGGGGGTGAAGAAGTCCAGAGCTGGGCCGATTGGTACTCTTATTCTGCGCACAAACTGGACAGGCAGCAACAAACCTCCAGGTATCTTCTCCCATGGCAGGCCACCAAAATCGTCTGCGTAGTAACGCCTTCGTCCGAGCCACGCCAGGGTGACAAGCCATCTTGCTGGCGTGTGACCATTGGAGGACAGTAGAACGGACGGACTCAGGCACAAACAACCGACCGGGTGGACCGTTACCGGGACCGGGCTGCGTCCGAAGGGCCGCCATAACCTCCTCCTCAAATCACCACGTAACTGCTCCCACAACGAGGTTCTGGGGAAGAATCGTCTCAGTCTTGGCCCCACTCTCCTCCGTCTTGGAGAACATCCAAGGACTGGGACAGGATGGCGCCAACCCCCACATCAGACGTGTCCACT
This sequence comes from Coregonus clupeaformis, assembly GCF_020615455.1. Taxonomy (NCBI): domain Eukaryota; kingdom Metazoa; phylum Chordata; class Actinopteri; order Salmoniformes; family Salmonidae; genus Coregonus; species Coregonus clupeaformis. The sequence goes on from NC_059212.1 coordinate 55,767,732, forward strand.
TCAACGACAAACTGACGGGCAGTGTCAGGTTGAGAGAGAATCGGGGCGATGGTGAATCGACTCTTCAAATCCAGAAATGCTCAGTCTGCCTCAGGATTCCAACAGAAGGTTCTGGTGCTAGAAGTCAGGGCAGTTAATGGAGCGGCCACACGGCTGTAATCACAGATAAATCTACGATAGAAATTTGCAAACCCCAGAAACCTCTGGAGCTGCAATCTCGTACCGGGCTGGGCCCAATCCAGAACCGCCCTAACCTTCTCTTGGTCCATCCCAATCTCTCCCCTGGAGATGATGTACCTGAGAAAGGATGTATTGTGGGCGTGGAAATCACACTTCTCTGCCTTCACAAACAGGCGGTTCTCCAACAATCGCTGCAGAACCTGCTTGACATGCTGGACGTGGCTGGAAAGCTCCTTAGAGAAGATGAGAATGTCATCCAGGTACACAAACACAAATAGACCGATCATATCTCTCAGAATGTCATTTACCATGCTCTGGAACACTGCTGGAGCATTGGTCAATCCAAACGGCATCACTTGGTACTCGAAGTGTCCCATAGGTGTGTTGAACCCAGTCAACCACTCGTCCCCCTCTCTGATCCGGACCAGATAATACGCATTGCGTAGATCCAGCTTAGTGAACACAGTAGCACCCTGTAAGGAGTCGAAAGCAGAGCTCATCAAAGGCAGGGGATACTTGTTCTTGACCGTAATATCATTCAAACCCCGATAATCAATACAATCCTTCTTACTCACAAAAAAGAAACCTGCTCCCAGGGGTGATGACGAGGGGTGATGACAAGGGACGAATGAGACCAGCAGCTAGAGACTCCTTTATGTATGTATGTTATGGGGGGGTAGAATCAATGACCTGACTGGGAACAGAATGGGAACAGGCAGTCTTAAGGCAGTTAGCATGACATTCCATGCTCCAACTAGTTACCTTGCCAGTCACCCAATCGAACGTGGGATTGTGTTCTCTCAGCCAGGGGTATCCAAGAACCAGAGGAACATGGGGAGAAGGCAGAATGAAGAAGGAGATAACCTCTGAATGATTCCCTGACAACAGCATCTTAACAGGTTCAGTCCTCATAGTGATACGTGCCAGACTACTGCCGTTCAGAGTGGTAGCTTCAATGGCTTCCGGTAATTGCTCCTTGGAAAGCCCCAGCTGTTCCACCAAGTCGGCATCCATAAAGCTGCCATCGGCACCTGAATCGATAAAAGCGTTAATCGCTAAACTCTGATTCTTGTTCATGAGGATTGCAGCAAAACGAGGTCTGACAGGGCTATTGAGAGGTTGAAACTGGCTCGCTAAAAGTCCTCGCAAATTTAGCGAGCCGGGCAGTTTAACGGGCGCTGGGGACAAGCGGAGATGTAATTTCCCGAGTTACCACAGTAGAGGCAGCTGTTGGTCTCACGTCTACGTTGGCGCTCCTCCTTGGTTAACCCGTGCAGCCCCACTTGCATGGTTTCAGGATCTGGAGGCAGGACCCCTCCACTAATCCCGTGAGGTGAATAATGATCGACTCGTTCTGGTCCACTTCCTGACCCGAATGGTAACCGAGTAGCTGATTGATTGGATGGGCCCCATTGCTTCTCCCTCCTTCTCTCTCGGACTCTGTTATCCACCCGAATAGATAATGCTACCAAACTCTCCAGGTCACTAGGCTCAGGATAAGAGATCAACTCATCCTTGAGTTGCTCCGACAACCCCTGATAAAAAAAACGCTTGTAGTGACTCCTCATTCCACCCACTCTCCACAGCCAATGTCCTGAATTCGATAACAAAGTCGGCAACACTGCGAGCTCCTTGGCGAAGAGAAAACAAACGCTTAGCTGCATCCTTACCTCGGACTGGATGGTCAAACAGCTTCCTCATCTCTGCCGTGAACTCCTGGTATGACGCCATGCAGGTGTCCTGTCGTTCCCATACGGCTGAAGCCCACTCCAGAGCTCTACTACGCAGAAGTTCAATAACAAAAGCTATCCTAGCCTTGTCTGTGGCGTAAGAGTGGGGCTGCAGATCAAACACTAATCCACACTGCATAAGAAATGAACGGCATCTTCCCAAATCCCCTTCGTACTTATCTGGCGTCGGAACCTTGAGCACACGGAAGGGAACAGCTCCAGAAGCAGCAGGCGAGAGGGGTGAAACAGGTGGTGGATTCTCCGCCGGCAAACTGAGCTGAGCCTGGATACTCGTCAGACTGGCAGAAAAGTTCCGAACCGACAACGCTATCTCCTGTAGCGCCGTGCTGTGTTGTCCCAACATCTTCTCCTGATGGGTAATGGCATGGCGAACAGAGTCCAGGTCCGCTGGGTTCATCCTTGGCCGGATCGTTCTGTCACGATTCTCTAAAGCAGAAGCCAGAAGCAGAACAGGACAAGGTGAGTATTTATTTACAGATACAAATGTGGAAGCAGAATAATCCAGGAGACGGAGCGGGCAGCGGAGGTGAGTTGGTGGGAGTGAATAGGCAGATCCAATGATGGCACAGAAGCCACCGATGACCAGGCAGGGGTGGGGTGAATGTTCCGGGAGAATGACTGTAGACAGAGTAAACGAAGGTAAGTACACGGCAAGCAAAAAGTACAAAACAACAAAACTAACTCTAGTAACTTTGAGGCTGATACGCTGACACAACCTACTGTTCATGGCTAACGATCCGGCAGGGAATGGATGTTAGGTCAGAGCTTATGAAGAGGTGATGATCAGGACGAGGTGTGCAGATAGCTGATGAGATGCAGGTGCGGGTAATCGAGAGATCTCCCGCCTAGCTTCGTCGCCCGGCAACCAGACAGGGTGCGTTCAGGAACCTTTAGGAAACAGACTCCAAGACAGAAAACAGGCAACTCAGGCAGAAACAGACTCAGGAAGCGGGATTCATGACAGAAAGTCTGACAGGCTGACATGCTGACAGGTTGACTCATAAAGAGAAGCATAAACAGGGTTTCTATCCATCCCTCTATCCCTCCATCCCTCCGTCCCTCCCTCCCTACCGCAGCAGTACAAATAAAACCATAGTTTCAGTCCTCTAAACATATCCAATTCATTCACAACCCTCTGTGTATGGAGCCTCCTTATCTATATTCCTGTTTCTGTCTGCCCTGTCTTAGTCATTCAGAGAGCGAGAGAGAGAAAGAGAAAGAGAAAGAGAGAGAGAGAGAGAGAGAGAGAGAGAGAGAGAGAGAGAGAGAGAGAGAGAGAGAGAGAGAGAGAGAGAGAGAGAGAGAGAGAGAGAGAGAGACCCAATCCACAAAAGTGGAGACAAATTTGACCCCAATAACTACCGTGGGATATGCGTCAACAGCAACCTTGGGAAAATCCTCTGCATTATCATTAACAGCAGACTAGTTCATTTCCTCAGTGAAAACAATGTACTGAGCAAATGTCAAATTGGGTTTTTACCAAATTACTGTACGACAGACCACGTATTCACCCTGCACACCCTAATTGACAAACAAACAAACCAAAACAAAGGCAAAGTCTTCTCATGCTTTGTTGATTTCAAAAAAGCTTTTGACTCAATTTGGCATAAGGGTCTGCTATACAAATTGATGGAAAGTGGGGTTGGGGGAAAAACATACGACATTATAAAATCCATGTACACAAACAACAAGTGTGCGGTTAAAATTGGCAAAAAACACACACATTTCTTTCCACAGGGCCGTGGGGTGAGACAGGGATGCAGTTTAAGCCCCACCCTCTTCAACATATATATCAACGAATTGGCGAGGGCACTAGAACAGTCTGCAGCACCCGGCCTCACCCTACTAGAATCTGAAGTCAAATGTCTACTGTTTGCTGATGATCTGGTGCTTTTGTCACCAACCAAGGAGGGCCTACAGCAGCACCTAGATCTTCTGCACAGACTCTGTCAGACCTGGGCCCTGACAGTAAATCTCAGTAAGACAAAAATAATGGTGTTCCAAAAAAGGTCCAGTTGCCAGGACCACAAATACAAATTCCATCTAGACACCGTTGCCCTAGAGCACACAAAAAACGATACATACCTCGGCCTAAACATCAGCGCCACAGGTAACTTCCACAAAGCTGTGAACGATCTGAGAGACAAGGCAAGAAGGGCCTTCTATGCCATCAAAAGGAACAAAAAATGTGACATA
>NC_059212.1:55776858-55851858 GCF_020615455.1 Coregonus clupeaformis
GAAGTCTGAAAGGTTCAGGTGCTGTCTTGTAATATCAATATTTTTGAAGATATGGAAGTTTGGTCCGATATTAACAAGAGAAGTTTGAAAAGGTGAACAGAGTCAGCATGGTTCTCACCTTGGTTCCTTAACCCCCCCCCCCACCTCCTCCTCCTCCTCCCCTCCCCTCTTCCCCTCCCCTCTCTCTTTCTCATTCTTTCAGGAAGCATACTCGGTTGCGCGGCAGTTTAACCTGATCCCTCCAGTGTGTGAGCAGGCTGAGTACCACTTCTTCCAGAGGGACAAGGTGGAGACACAGCTGCCTGAGCTCTACCATAAGATAGGCACGTGTAATAGACACCTTCTCACAAACTCACTAGATTTTACATTTGTCAAACTTTGGGACTGCATTCAAATGTCCTATAACGCCCTTGAAATGCACAACCAGGATCAAACTAGTAGTAGTTCACCCCAAAATTCAAAGTTTGTCAAAAGTGGTCTAAAGTGGAGCTGAGTCAATATTCCTTACCACAAAAGGTCAACTCTAGATGCCAGTACTTTTGTCCTTCAGTACCATGATCATCTGATGATTACCCTGCCTGTCATGTGACCTAACTCCCATGTGCCATTGCAGGTGTGGGTGTGGTCTCCTGGTCGCCTCTAGCCTGTGGAATCATCACTGGGAAGTATGAGAATGGTATCCCAGAATGCTCCAGGGCCTCCATGAAGGTACTGCTCATATCCGCTTGTCCCAACGACATCTGAGGGGAATGTCAGCTTGGTCCTCAGGTCTAAGACTGTTCTTCTCCTTCTCTTCCAGCAGTACGCCTGGTTGAAGGATAAGATAGTGAGTGAAGACGGGAGGAAACAGCAGGCCAAGCTGAAGGAGCTCACTATCATCTCTGAGAAGCTGGGCTGCACTCTGCCACAATTAGCCATCGGTAAGACATCAGTAACACAAATGCTGAAAAGATAAAGTTGATGGTTTTCACGAAATCTAACATGAAATCTCACTCTTCCACTTATAGTCACTACGCAAGACAAGCAAATAGAAAGAGTAGCAACTTACAAGTACTTGGGTTTATTGATAGATGGGTGTCTCACCTTCAAACCCCACATCTAAGGTCTTGTGAAAAAGCTTAGGCGCACGGTTTTTATTTTAGTAATAAGTTATGGGGGGTTTCAGCGAGAAAGAGGCTTGTTTCCGTTACTTTCGTGCCTGTAGTTGATTCTGGTGATATCCTGTACATGTATGCCCCTGTGGCATCAGTACATATGCTGGAAACTGTGTACCATGGGGCGTTGAGGTTTGTTAACTCCAAAGCTCTCACACATCACTGTACCCTCTATATGAGAGTGGGCTGGCCTTCCTTAGCTCTTTGGAGATTAAATCATTGGTAGGTTTAATTTATAAGGCCATATTGAGACTCCTCCCATTTTACTTGTGTAACTACGTTGTCCAGCAGACAAATTAAAACTACCGCCTGCGTTCACATGACTGTGTTTTGTTGATTGTGCCTAAGGCCTGTACAGAGCTAGAGGAAAATAGCTGTTCAGTTCTCTGCCCCTTACGCATGGAACGAGCTTCAAAGGGTCCTGAAATTACACTATGATGCAAAATGAAATGGGGGTCTGTTTTTTGTTGTAAATACATGTGCAACTTTGTGTGCTGCTATTTTGGCCAGGTCTTGTAAAAGAGATTTTTCATCTCAATGAGACTAACCTGGTAAAATAAAGGTACCAAAAAATATAAAAACAGACCGATAACTATGCTGGATGTGGAAGATGACCCTTTTTTGAGTAATGGAGCGACTACCTCCATAAGGGACTTGTCCAATAACAAACTTACATTTTTTTTCCCGTTACAAAATGTTTTCTGTTGCATGTCCTAATGAACTCAACCCTGTTACCTCCCCTTCTCTCTCTCTGCAGCCTGGTGTCTGAGGAATGAAGGAGTGAGCTCAGTGCTGCTGGGAACATCTAACCCCATCCAGCTTGCAGAGAACCTGAGGGCCATGGAGGCAAGGAGCATCTCTCATATACTTTACTGTCTTCATTAGGGGAAGAACTCCGTTGAAGAATACATTTTAAGCTGTTTTAGGCACAATGCCAAATCGACCCCTAGACCCTATGCCCACAGGAGGTTGGTGGCACCTTAATTGGGGAGAATGGGCTCATGGTAATGACTGGAGCGGTATTAGTGGAATGGTAACAAAAACATAAAATACATGGTTTCCATGGTTTCCAGGTGTTTGATGCCATTCCATTGATGCCGTTCCAGACATTATTATGAGCCGTCCTCCCCTCAGCAGCCTCCTGTGCCTATGCCCTATGTACTTGTGGAGATCTGAGAGGATTTAACAGGTGTAAGGAATACAGTAACAGCACCGCTGATAGGCTAGGTGGAAGTTTAACCATATGTCTTATACCAAATCAAATCATCTTAGATCTCCACAAGTGCATAGGGTGTAGTAGCCTGGCGAGCCACCCCGATCTCGCTATCATCGATAGATCAGGTTGGCTGGCGAGGCTAAGGGTGCAGGGTTTAGGGGTCGATTTGGGATACTGACATCTATTTCTCAGCACTCAAACTGCTCGCCTTCTCTAGTCTAGGCCTACATCGTTTATTTACTAGTTTGGATGCCTATTGCAGTGTAGTTACTAACTACTACTACCAACATAACAACTAACTGAATCAATGGTATTGTTTCTCCTCTTCATGTGTTCTAGGTCATTCCAAAGATGACTGCAGGCATTGCCACAGAGATTGACCACGTCTTGGGAAACCGACCCCACAGTAAGAAGGACTTCCAACAAGCACATTAGGATGGAGCCATTCTACAGAACTGTGACTAATCTGGACAAGCTCTCGTCAGTGACACCTCCAGTCATTGTGTGCCCAACCCTGTGTGTGTGTGTGTGTGTGTGTGTTCTGCGCAGCTCCTTGTCCAAAAGAAAATCAACCAGTACTCAGTGTCATTAACTGAGAGCTCTGCTTGACAAAGCATGCATGCCACACAGCTCCTCCACTCCACTTCAGTGTAGCTCAAACCTGCCAAACTAACCAGCCGTTATCAAGATAGCTATCAAGTCAGACTAAGATCTCCTGAATCAGTTGAGGCTGCTGAGAGGAGGACGGCTCATAATAATGACTGGAATGGAGTATAATAGATAGATAGAATGGTATCAATCACATGAAAACCATGTTTTTGACACCATTCCATTTACTCCATTCCAGCATTCTATGTAGAAGCCTCTGTAGGCTACACTGGACATTTATGAGGATAAACTCTTGGACAGAGGACTGTGTTCCTGTCCTCAGTGATTGACATGGACAAATGATCTGTCCATGAGGGTCAGTCCTGGCTGTGCCCCTCCTACCCTACAATTGAGTGCTTACCTAACCCTGCATTGTTGTAGTGATAATTAGCTGTTTCGATACATGCTGACGTCTTGTGGTTTTTTCATTTTTTTTCATCATGATGCTAAAATACCAACAGAGTTGTGTTGGATTTAATATTTCAAAACGACATGTGTAATGACTGTTAACTGATTTCATTTTTTTTCAATGAATGCAGAAGAACACAGTATTATTGTGATAGTACTTTCATAGTATCTTCCCATTTATCTTTTACAATGCATTGTCTCTTCTGCTAACAGATTTTGCAGGCATGTACATAGGTCTACCATTGTGTAAACAGCATTACTGGTCACTATCTAGTACCCTCAATGCACATACCGATACATTTTCATTTTATCCAAGTTAAACTGTAATGTATATGATGTATATTCTACTCATTGTCATTGCACCTGGGCTAAAACTGAATACAATGTCTGTTCAAATGTAAAATGGTATTATGAGATTATGTTAGAGGCTGAGTGTTCAGTCGAGACTCCTTAATTGATGTAGTTGTTGTTGTTAATTTGTACATAGTGTATATAAATAAATATCCAGTGTGAACGATGGTATTCTCTGTGCAGAAACACCTCATATCCAGAAGCATTATTCAAATTTGTGAAATGAATGGTCAGAATAGAATTGATGACGCTATTGGAAAAATTTTCCTCTAAAGTTGTGGATGTAGCCTACCAATTTCATTATGTAGCTTTTTCCAGCAGAACGTGAAAACGAAAACATTTCTAGATTCTTCTATTTGAAAAACAAGTATAAGTAGACCCATCTTTGGATGCACCCTCCCGTACCTCTGCCAAAACCTCATCCCTCTCCTCCTCTTGTGTCAATAGAAAGCATTGGGCAGATTCGATTATGCTGAGCCGCAGGGCACTGGTCTGTAACCGGGCAAAAGCGGTGAGGGAGGAACGCCCTTCTCAAATCCAACAGTATTCTGCGCCGCTCGGTCGTGTTGTCAACAAGGCAGCATGGTGCATCATTCAGAATCTATTTTCTATCAAATATACAGTGAGGGAAAAAGTATTTGATCCCCTGCTGATTTTGTACGTTTGCCCACTGACAAAGACATGATCAGTCTATAATTTTAATGGTAGGTTTATTTGAACAGTGAGAGACAGAATAACAACAACAAAATCCAGAAAAATTGCATGTCAAAAATCTTATGAATTGATTTGCATTTTAATGAAGGAAATAAGTATTTGAACCCTCTGCAAAACATGACTTAGTACTTGGTGGAAAACCCAGTCACAGAGGTCAGACGTTTCTTGTAGTTGGCCACCAGGTTTGCACACATCTCAGGAGGGATTTTGTCCCACTCCTCTTTGCAGATCTTCTCCAAGTCATTAAGGTTTCGAGGCTGACGTTTGGCAACTCAACCTTCAGCTCCCTCCACATATTTTCTATGGGATTAAGGTCTGGAGACTGGCTAGGCCTCTCCAGGACCTTAATGTGCTTCGTCTTGAGCCACTCCTTTGTTGCCTTGGCCGTGTGTTTTGGGTAATTGTCATGCTGGAATACCCATCCACGACCCATTTTCAATGCCCTGGCTGAGGGAAGGAGGTTCTCACCCAAGATTTGACGGTACATGGCCCCGTCCATCGTCCCTTTGATGCTGTGAAGTTGTCCTGTCCCCTTGGCAGAAAAACACCCCCAAAGCATAATGTTTCCACCTCCATGTTTGACGGTGGGTATGGTGTTCTTGGGGTCATAGGCAGCATTCCTCCTCCTCCAAACACGGCAAGTTGAGTTGATGCCAAAGTGCTCGATTTTGGTCTCATCTGACCACAACACTTTCACCCAGTTCTCCTCTGAATCATTCAGATGTTCATTGGCAAACTTCAGACGGGCATGTATATGTGCTTTCGTAAGCAGGGAGACCTTGCGGGCGCTGCAGGATTTCAGTCCTTCACAGCGTAGTGTGTTACCAATTGTTTTCTTGGTGACTATGGTCCCAGCTGCCTTGAGATCATTGACAAGATCCTCCCGTGTAGTTCTGGGCTGATTCCTCACCGTTCTCATGATCATTGCAACTCCACGAGGTGAGATCTTGCATGGAGCCCCAGGCCGAGGGAGATTGACAGTTATTTTGGGTTTCTTCCATTTGCGAATAATCGCACCAACTGTTGTCACCTTCTCACCAAGCTGCATGGCGATGGTCTTGTAGCCCATTCCAGCCTTGTGTAGGTCTACAATCTTGTCCCTGACATCCTTGGAGAGCTCTTTGGTCTTGGCCATGGTGGAGAGTTTGGAATCTGATTAATTGATTGCTTCTGTGGACAGGTGCATTTTATACAGGTAACAAACTGAGATTAGGAGCACTCCCTTTAAGAGTGTGCTCCTAATCTCAGTTCGTTACCTGTATAAAAGACAACTGGGAGACAGAAATCTTTCTGATTGAGAGGGGGTCAAATACTTATTTCCCTCATTAAAATGCAAATCAATTTATAACATTTTTGACATGCGTTTTTCTGGATTTTTTTGTTGTTATTCTGTCTCTCACTGTTCAAATAAACCTACCATTAAAATTATAGACTGATAATTTCTTTGTCAGTGAGCAAACATACTAAATCAGCAGGGGATCAAATACTTTTTTCCCTCACTGTATGTTTGAATTTTCTAACTGCTTTTCATTGGTAAGGCAGATAGAGCGTGTTTTAATTAAAAGCAATCACTTTTGCATGCACCTGGCTCTCCCCGGAGGCAGCCCAGTTCCAAAACAAATGCAACCGACTTTCACCCGATGCAAAACATGCCTACCCGGGCGCCCAGGACAGAATAATTGAATCCCCTCAATGACTGTTTATGAAGGTAGAAAGTAATCAAACAGCCCTCCCATAGATATTCAGCGCTTATCATCTTGCTATGGAAAGTCGCTCACACAGAGAGAACGGTCCTCTCTTGGAAGGGGACGGAAGTACGATGACGCGAGGGCGTAAGAATGGCGCTAAGTTCAGACCTTCGTCTCCTGAGTACATACCTTCTTCTCCTGACTACAAACCAAGTAAACTTACCTATAGGTCTACTTGCTCTCTTGAGAACCTTGAGGAACTCAAAATGGAGTCGTCGGCAGTGGTGAGTGCTCTGAAGTTGAGCCAGTCCAGGATGAAGTGGGTCTATCTGTGGCGAGAGGTGTAGTGGAGACTTCCAACGTTTGCCCTGAGGATCCTACCTGAGATGATTCTGGACCGGTAGGAGTGAGATTTTTGGAAAGATTGCTGCTTTTTGGCCGACCCATACGTTGTGTCAAACTGGGTAAAGGACAAACTGGGAATGGTTAAATCTCTGAAAGTTTCAAGAAGTGGAATTGTTTTGATTTTCTGTGCATCCTCCACCCAGAGGAAGTGGGTGCGTTGCGTCACACGTCTCGGGGCTCAACCTGTGTCATGCTTTGCTCTCCGGAGCAGGGCACTGCTCAAAGTAGTGATCAGTGGGGTAGTGTTGAGTGTAGAGGTGGATCAAATGAAAAATAATATTCCTGGTGTTTGTGATGCCCGCCGTTTGGTGAGATGTAGACCAGGTGGCAATGCCGAGACTGAGAATACCCTGTCTGTCTTGTTGAGCCTTTACACTGAGTTTCTACCTGATAAGGCCAGGTTAGGTTATATTTGCTCTTCTGCGAGGGACTATGTTCCGAACCCGCTATGGTGCTTTAGGTGCCAAGGATTCAGACATGTTGCAGCAGTGTGTAGAAGGGAGATCCCACGATGTGAGGAATGTGCAGGAGGGCATTTGTCAACTGTGGGGGCGCCCATGCAGCTGGGGATCCGAAGTGCCCTGTGAGAGAGCGACAGGTTGAGATTTCCAGAGTTCGAGTGAGGCAAAATGTTTCCTATGCTGAGGCAGTGAAGAGAGGATAGCCCAAGGGTGAGTGATTCGACTGGGAGCCCCCCAGTGAGTAGGCCTGAAGAGAGAGATCCAGAGCAGATGAGTTTTAGTAAGGTTGGATTTCTTGCGATTTCTGCACTGATGGAGTGGAAATCACAGAAGATAGATGTGATAGTTGCAGTAGCAGATAAATATTTAGGTGTGAGAGATTTTTAGTGCAGAAGAGCTTCTGGAAGTTTTGAAAGAAGGGATTCCATCCTCCCAGGCCGATGGCTTGGTGTAGGATCATTTAGGGCCAAAGTAGTGGTATGGGGTGGTGGGTTTTGGGGGATAGTGTATAGGTGCAGGGTTAGATGGTGGTGCAATGTAAGATTTTCCCATTACCCTTTTCAATTTTTTTTGTGACCAAAATGTGCAATCCGCACTCCGACCTGCGAAAGGCAGCAATATGCAACACAGCGTCTAGTCTGTCGGAAATTCACACGGAGAAGAAGAAGAAGAAACAGCCCTCTCATACCCACCGACTCCTCCCATGAGCAGTACTTATTGGATAATTGCCCTGAATGACTTTGAATAATAGTTCTCTGATTGGCTGTTCATACCTCCAGTGACGCAAAACCCGCGATGTACAAACTTTTCCAGACTCGCTCAAAAATAACAACGTAAAATTGTGTATTTTCTTAGATAATATTTCGCTTTCAACTACCCGCAAAGTTGTCACTAAACTCGATACAGTGGCGAGTGCATTGCTTGTAACTTTAGGATTCGTCGGATTTTGTGGCAGCTCTTCCTTAGCAACCAACTTCAATCCAACAAGGAAAAGTCAACACAGCTGTTAGCGAGCTAGCTTGCTAATAAGCTCATTTCAGGTTTACAAATAAAAAGGTGAGTTTTGGCCAGGTAAAAGTTAATTGTCTAATTTGGTGTGGACCTAATTCACCGGTGTGTTACTCAAGCTAACTAGTAACTAAAATTAGCCATCAGTTAGCTTGCTAGGAATGGGAATAGCGAACTCCGGTCCAGCTAGGGCGTGACTGGAGTCACTATACTTTGGCTACTTACCAGAGTAAAGATGTTGCTGGACTGCTGACGAACATTTCTCAGAATGCGCCGGGTGTCATTCGACATTCCTCCAAAATACGAAATATGGCGAATACGAAATGTGCACTACGCGCTGCATGTGCATGGACCAGAGCTAGTGAAGCCAGTCACTAGAACAGCGTAATAGTAAGAGCGTACGACGCACTGGAGCAGAGCTAGGGTGGGACAACAAAAGGTTTACTGTACCAGAAAGACCATCTCTGTTACAATTGAATAAAATGCATCCTTTCCGTAGACCAAAGCACACAATGTCGCTGTGGATTGAGTCGCGTTGGACAGAGAATCAAGGCAACCCTCGTGCTAAAGGGGACACAGTTAACGTTGTCCAGGATGATTCCTCGGACCTCCTGGAGGATGACTCCTTTGACCTAAACAAGTCCTATCCGTGTGTCGGGCGGCCCCTGTACAAGGGCCAGGCTCTAGAACGCTGGCGTTTTCCTGGATCCATAGCAGGTGGGTGCTTCCTGCAACTGGATCCACTACAGGGGCATATTCATTAGTCAGATTCCGTTGGTCTGTTAAAACGTTTTGCAATGGAACCCGTTTACTCTAGGAAACAAATGGAACTAAACCGGGAGGGACCTGCCTGAAACCTTTTGTAACAGAATCTGTCTAATGAATACACCCCTGGTGGTTCCCTCTGGCTCATACTTGTGGACTAGGAGTTAACATGGGACTATCGAACACAATGGCCGTGATGTCTGGCAGTGCTCAGGCTTAGTCTCTAGCTCGAGCACAATTGAAAGAGGCCATGGCATCACAATGCAAAGGACATGGGCTTATACTCTATCATTACTAGTTCATGGCAACCCCTGTGTTTGTGTTCTAGCTTGTCATCACAAGACCCTGTACTGTAACACAATAACCCCTTCCTCTCTCTAGGTGACTCTCAGATCTCCTGTAGCTCTGTGGCTATGAGAGACATTCAGATCCCCAGCCAGCATGGCTCAGGATCACACAGCCAGTCAGACTCGCTGTCCACTGTGTCCGAGTCAGACAGAACCCTGCTCAGCCTGTTGACCTGTGCAGGAGGCTTTGCGCTGTCAGGACCTCCAGCTGTCCACAACCCCAACAAGGCAGTCCTCACTGTAGACTGCAAGAGCACCAAGGTAGTGCCACTAATATGATTACTATTGGGCTGTATATCAAATGCTCTCACACAATGCAAATGGCTTTGAAATCAGATTTAGCTTGAAACTTTTAAAAGGCCTAGTGCAGTCAAATGTGATGTTCCTGTGTTTTTATATACATTTTCACACTGAGGTCAGAATAATACTGTGGAAAATGATGATCATGCCATTGTAGTGTAAGAACTGAAATTTCAGCCGGTTTTGGTAGGATGGAGTTTTTGCCTGCCTGGTGACATCACCGGGTGGTAAATTTAGTTAGGCAGAGGGGTTTGGAATCCAAGTGACCAAACATTTCAAAGGAGGGAAGACATTTGGTTGTGTAATTTCCTTATATGCATTATTATTGCCCTGAATGCAAAACAAGCTGACAAATTATATTAAGAACATTTCAAAGACAAGAAGATATGACTATAATCATCGTTTGAACTTTTCAGTTTAATAAAATGTCATTGAGGAGTGTTTTTCAACATTACTCTCCTGTGTTTGGATCTCTTTCTCACAGCTAGTTTAGTTTCCCCCTCCCCACTCAGACCACTCCCAGACAGTCCTAGCAAAATTCTTGCTTGAGAAATTGCTCTTTGTTTTCAATTAAAGTGGTCAAAAAGAAAGCAACCACAGTATGGAACTTAATTGTTACCCAGAAATGTTTTGATATTGAGGTAAAAACAGCTACATTGAACCTTTAATTAATTTGTGTAGTAGATTATTGTCTAATGTAGGAGTTTTTTTTTTTATAATTTAAGGCTAAAGAGTGGTCATTTGCACAAGAGACAATTTTTGTGTGTTTTGTAGATATTGGCTGCAAATGTGAAGGCATGCACATTGTTTGAGTGCACCAGCAATGATCTGGTTGGACAAAAGCTGTCCTGCTTCCTGAAGAAGACCAATCAGGTCCTGGAAGAAGCTTTAAGTGAGGCGTGTCTTCAGACAGATGGAAATGTAGCAGTGGTGTCTGGAAAAGTGGTAAGAATGATAAAGGCTCAATCATTTTTCTTATGCACAGCCCTTTCTGTTGTTGCTTGTCAAACATTGTTATTTTTCTGTCTTGCTTAGAGTACATCCATTGTGTCCTCAAGTGTTTAACATATATTCACACATCCTTAGATCAGGGCATTGAGATGACGATCCTGTTTTCTTCTCTGGATAGTTGGATGCAGTGAGCCAGTGTGGTACTGAGGTCCCAGTGTCTGTATGGACCCAGAGACAGTCACAGGGAGGACAGCATTGCCTGGTCATGATGGAGCGTGTGGAGAGACTCTCAGCCCATGTGTCCTTCTCACAAGATGTAAGTTACACACATGGTTGCATATTCCAAGATGTGGTTTAGTGTGGCAGTTGACATCCTGCAAAACTCGAGTCATTTCTGGGTCATATTCATAAGGGCACACAGCATATTTTCTGCAACATAAAATTCCAGTTAGTCCCTTTCGGTGGTTTTCAGTATGGTGCCTAATGAATACGACCACAGGGCCTCTGTAGCCAGACTCAATGGGCGATTACTTTTACTTCCAGGGGAGCATCCTGAGCTGTGACCTGGTCTTCGCCCATCTGCATGGTTACAGGAAGACTGAGGAGCTGACAGGGATGTCTATCAGAGAGATGATCCCCTCTCTACAGATCCCCCTCCACAGCCGCGCTCTGCCCAAGGTCAGCCCTCACACACACACACACACACACCTATTGCCCCATATAGAGCACTGCTTTAACGTCTCCCTTCCCTCAGATGCTGAGGGTCCAGAGGGTGTCCAGTCGAAGCAGGGGGGGCACCTCCCTCCTCCTATGTATTAAACTCCATGGGGCGGTGGTGTGTGGGAAACCCCAGCAGCTGAAGGATGGGGATGGTTTGGGCTGCCCAGAACCCAAAGACAGCCCTGGAGGACCTGAGAACCAGCAGTGTTCCCTCCTCCTCTCCTCCCCAGTCTGCAGAGCACCAGAGCACTGTGAGCAGCCACATAGAAAGGAACTGTCCTCTGGTAGGACAGTGCTATTCTCATTTTTTTTTAGTCTCTTTGAGGAATGTTACTACAGAATAGGATGTTTTGTATATAAGACATATTTTGTGCATGTATAATGTAAGATAAAGATGATTTCTTGCACTAAAAAAAGCAGTATTTGATCTCTAAAGACCTTGTCTGTGTGCCATGCCATCCGTCAGGTGTGAAAGAGGACCGCAACCTCCTCTCGCCTGGTTCGGGGCTGGTCTATTCTGGGACAGTGTGGGTGTTTGCCCCTCTCAGCGGTCTCCTCACCCTCCACCCTGATGGCTCCATCAACAGCATCCACAACCACCTGGCACTCAGTCTCCTGGGCTTTGGGAATGCTGAGCTACAGGGGAAGGTATTAAAATTGCACCTCTTCTGTCATACACTCTGGTTCAATCAATCAAATGTATTTATAAAGCCCTTTTTACATCAGCAGATGTCAGTGCTTATACAGAAACCCAGCCTAAACCAACCCCCCCCCCCCAGGAGCAATGCAGATGTAGCAGCACAGTGGGAAGGAGTTTTAGTTAAGCAGTAAGGCCCGAGGGGCAGTTGTATATGGCCAATATACCACGGCTAAGGGCTGTTCTTAAGCATGACGCAACGCAGAGTGCCTGGATACAGCCCTTAGCTGTGGCATATTGGCCATATACCACAAACCTCCGAAGTGCCTTATTGCTATTATAAATTGGTTACCAATGTAATTAGAGCAGTAAAAATAAATGTTTTGTCATACCCGTGGTATACGGTCTGATATACCGTGGCTTTTAGCCAATCAACCAATGCTGTTCTACTATACCCAATATTCAGCAGGTGAATGGGGCGGCAGGTAGCTTAGTGGGTAAGAGCGTTGTGCCAGTAACCGAAAGGTCGCTGGTTCTAATCCCCGAGCCGACTAGGTGAAAAATCTGTCGATGTGCCCTTAAGCAAGGCACTTAACCCTAATTGCTCCTGTAAGTCGCTCTGGATAAGAGCGTCTGCTAAATGACTAAAATGTAAATGTAATTCATCATTATCATAATTATGAACTCTGCAGCCTTCATTGTGTGTTCAGTTATTGGCTGATGCAAACGAGACTCATTTTATGGACCTCTGGATTCAATAAGCTGTAGTGGGTTCCCTAACGTAGCTCTCTAGAGTTGTTTCTACTCCAGGGTTGGGGTCAATTCAGAAAGTAAACCACATTCCAAATGTTCCTAATTGAAGAGAATTGTACTTCAGTGTACTTACTGAATGTTCTGGAATTTACCCTAATCCTGCTCCACTAACTGTCTTTGTCGTGTGTCCTACAGGATGTCACGTTCCTGATGCCTGCCTTCTATGATTGGTTCTGTGGCTTGGAGAATGGTTCCAGTCCCCTACCCCACCACCCAGGGGGTGGGCTTCTACACACAGGCTTGTCAAACCCCTCTACCTGCAGCAACACAGGTGACTCATCTGTAGTTCAGTTTCTCTCTCCATCGTAGGTGTATATCTGTATATCTCTCTTAGTTCTTGATGGCTGTCGTAGTGTATGCAGGCTTTTGTTCCATCCTAGCACTAGCACACCTGATTCAGCTAATCAACTATTAATCAAAGACCTTGATTATCCCAGTTGTGTACAGATGTGCTATCTTAATTTGACCAGTTCCTCAAAGCAGGAAAATAATCCTGCAGCAAAGGAAATGTGAATTATGTTGATTTTATAATTAATGGACATTTTTGTAGGGGTTGATACATTTTATAGTTGGGCTAAATCAAGTCTGACATTTAAGTGGAATTTAAAACTTTAGAATCCTTTTAAAACCTTGAATACGCTACAATTTGCATTTGCTGCTTTGCAGGAAAATTCTTTGTGGCAAGAGTGATCAAATTAGGATAGTACCTCTAAGTGCTGGGCTGGCACAAACGCCTGCACACACTGTCCCCAGAACCAGGAGTGAGGAACGCTCCCTGTTGTAGAGCTGAACACTAGTGACAGGGACACGAGGCCTCTGAACCGCTATTGCCCTCAAACTCCACTCTGGACCTCGAAGCAAGTTCCCACGGCATTTTCACTGCGTAATTGGGGACTGATTTAGACCTGGGACACCAGGTGTGTGCAATTAATTATCAGGTAGTAAAGAAAACCAGCAGGCTCCGGTCCTCGTAGGGGAAGAGTTGAATACCCCTGCTCTATTGGTTTAGCACCTGGGCTGGGTTAAATACTATAATCCAATTGGTGCTTTCCACTCCATGAAAACAAACCCTATTGGATGGCAGCCAGCTGTGGGTGTTTGTCAGATTTCCAGTAGACTGAGCAGTAACTGTTCCCCTCCATCTCACTCCTTCCAGACCCCTGTGGATACTCGGGTCATCTTAACCCTGTCCCTGCTACTAGCATGGTCATCCATCCCATTCACACACTCCCAATGGGAGGCAAACTTCAACAGGGAAAAGGTTGGCTCTCACTCATCACTAACTTACATTTCTGAAATGTTACTAGTGCTTGTTATTCATGAAAACATGTTCCTTTCTACATAGTCAGTGTGGTCATCCTCTATTCATGTGTCATTTAGGTGTACCAATCCACAAACTAATCTTCCTGTTTTTCATTGTTTTGCTGATCACATCGTTGATTCTTCATGTTCATGGGGTCTGTGTCAAATCCCCCAAATCACGTAGTTTTTCAGAATCCAAGTAAGGTAGTCAAAAGGAAAAACGTTCCTATGAGTAATCGTAAAATCAATCAATCTTTTTTGTTTCTGGGTGTCTAGACCCCAGCTCTCTGCTGGCTGGTGACATGGCCATGGTGCAGAAGGCAGGACTAGGGAGAAACCTCTCTACTGGGAAGGGCAGGATCTTCACTGGGACCAGTACCAGACTGGAGGAGCAGGGCAGCGCTCCCTCCACCCTGCGCCCTCCGGAGATTACCTCCACACCCATGGTCAGGTAAGTCACCCATGGACAAGATAGTTCAGTCCTGAAATAACCACGTAACATGGGGGGTGTCCTGTTCCCTTTGGGTTTTATGCTGGTTTTAATTTCCACCTTGACCAGTGACACCTGACTTCCCACTTGAATGAATCGGACACTAACTAAAAGGCAATGATCAAAGTCAGCAGGTGAGGCCCTGAGGTAGGCCAGTTGTTTACCGAATACCATTTTTGTAGATGTACATAATATGCCGTTTTAGCAGACGCTTTTATCCAAAGCGACTTACAGTCATGCGTGCATACATTTTTGTGTATGGGTGGTCCCGGGGATCGAACCCACTACCTTGGCATTACAAGCGCCGTGCTCTACCAGCTGAGCTACAGAGGACCACATGAATGGTAGGGGTTGACATGGGCCTGGGCCTAACTGTCCCTAGGGGCTGATCTGGGCCTGGGCCTAACTGTCCCCAGTGTTTCTGTAGGAGCTAGGGGTGTAACTAGGTATCTCTCCACAGGGCTGATGACACTACAGAACTGATGGAAGAGGCAGCCCAGGTTGCCCCGTGTCCCAGTCAGTGTGACAGTGGAGACAACACCCACGACCTGCTACAGTCCTTTGCCCTGGTGGAGAGGGGCGAGACGCTCTGCCTGTCACTCACTCACCCTCCAACTTGTAGCCCAGGACTGCAGCTCCTCAACGGGGTGGGACCAGGTATGAATTGGCTAAATGTTCTGAGTTTTAGCTAGACAAAACATTTGATTTTGATATGTTTGAGGTCCAAATTCACTTCAAATTTTCCTCTGAGAATGAACTTTAATGTATAAATGTGTTATTTGTATTACTTAAGACACTCCAACCATGGATGAACCACGGCCCTGCCGCCCTACCCCACACCATGCCAAAGACCCTCAGCAGCCGTGTGACCTGTCGGCCCTGCAGGACTCCAGCTTCGAGGTGATCTCCCTGGGCAGCCGCTCCTCCTCGGGGTTCTGTGAGAAGTGGGCTGGGTGTCATGGGGGGTCCGGTCCAAAGGAGGTCACCTCCCGGACCGCCCAGGCTGTGGACTCAGCCAGCTGCTACCTGGACCTGGACACCAACGGGGAACTGGTGACCCGGGCCATGGCCGACCTGGACCTGAGTGGAATTATAGAGCTGCCTAGTGTTGGGGGAGATGATGACTTCTCCCATACCTCGGTTGATACCGCCGAGCTCCTGCGAACCCCTTCACCGTATGTGGTCGAGTCCGACCAGGAAGAGGGACCCGGCTGTGTGGAGGTCCGGAACAGTCAATTAAATGGAGCGGCGGGGGAGGAAGAACGGGACCAGTGGGCTGTGTTCTCTGTTCTCCACAATGGCCAAAGCCAGGACTCTAGACAGATCAATGGAGGGATGCAGTTGCTCTCGGACACCCCTCCCACCACCTCCACCCCTAAGAAGCAGCAGGTGAATGAGTGCTCTCCATCCTCCAAGGTCCCAAAGCAGATCACAGAGGGGAGCTATGATGGAAATGTTTACCACCGGGATGGAACAAGAATCGGTTGGTACCTCTTCACAAGCTCTCACTTAGCCTTTCTCTTTGAGCTGAGCTTCCAGGTTTAGAGCAACTCCATCGCGCGTGGTACTCCTTGATTACAAAGTTAGTTTCATAACTACGATGATTAATTCTAGCCACTCTTCCCCTCCCTCTCTTTTCTCCTCTCTCCAGAGGTGCAGTGTGAGATCCGTAGGGCTGAGCTTGATGGGGCCAGGTGTGTGTTCTGTGTGTGGCTGAGCAGGCCTGGACAGCAGGAGGCCATGTTGTGTTATAGTGGCTTCTACAGCAGCAGAGCTTCACTACAGGACTCATCTGCACTCAGTCTGGGAGAGGTCAGTACTCTTGCTTTATTTAATTAATCGTGTGGTTGATTTGGACAGGGTGACAGACACATTTGTATTTTTTTGCTTTCACCCTGTCCAGTAAAGATATGAGTATAGCGCTACAGACATTGATGTGTTCACAGCTCTTTACATTTTCCACATTTTGTTGTTACAAAGTGGGATTAAAATGGATTTAATTTAATTTTTTATTTTATATATAGATATCTACACAAAATACTCTAGTCAAAGTGGATGAAAGATTCTATCATATTTGTAAAAAAAAATATATAAAAATAAAACACAATCTTGATTAGATAGGTATTCAACCCCCTGAGTCAATACATGTTAGAATCACTTTTGGCAGTGATAACACTGAGTCTTTCTGGGTAAGTACCTAAGAGTTTTGCACACCTGGATTGTACAATATTTGCCCATTTTTATAAAAATTCTTCAAGCTCTCAAGTTGTTGATCATTGCTAGACAGCCATTTTCAAGTCTTGCCAACTGATTTTAAGTCAAAACTGTAACTAGGCTACTTGGGAACATGCAATGTTGTCTTGGTACGCAACTCCAGTGTATATTTGGCTTTTTTTGTTTTATTGTCCTGCTGAAAGGTGAATTTGTCTCCCAGTGTTTGTTGGAAAGCAGACTGCACCAGATTTTCATCTATTCGGTTTCTTTTTATCCTAAACTACCTAGTCCTTGCCGATGACAAGCATACGCATAACATGATGCAGCCACCACTCGGATTTTCCCCAAACATCCCGCTTTATATTCAGGACATAAATTCATTTCTTTGCCACATTTTTTTTTTGCAGTTTTACTTTAGTGCCTAATTGCAAACAGGATGCATGTTTTGGAATATTTTTATTCTGGACAGCCTTCCTCATTTTCACTCTGTCAATTAGGTTAGTATTGTGGAGTAACTACAATGTTGTTGATCCATCCTCAGTTTTCTCCTATCACAGCCATTAAACTCTGTAACGGTTTTAATGTCACCATTGGCCTCGTGGTGAAATCCCTGAGCGGTTTCCTTCCTCTCCGGAAACGGAGTTAGGAAGGATGCCTGTATCTTCATAGTGAGTTGAATACTTATTGACTCAAGACATTTCAGCTCTAAATTTGTAAAAATTGAAAAACTTTCCACTTTGACATGGGGTAATGTGTGTAGGCCAGTGACAACCTCAATTTAATCAATTTTAAATTTGGGCTGTAACACAACAAAATGTGGAAAAAGTTGAGGGGTGTGAATACTTTCTGAAGGCACTGTATTTGTGTATTTTGACTCAGGCGATCTTGGAGGCCAGCCGTGGCGGGGCCGGGGAGGCACTGCTCTCCACTTTGGACCTGGACCATTCCCGTGCGTGCGATGGCCAGTTCTCAGAGGTGTACCAGCCGCTCCACGCCGTGGGGAAAGGGGCCTTCGGCTTCGTGTGGCAGGCTTGCAGACGCTCTGACAGACAGAAGGTGAGACTGACTGGGGACTCTCTCCTTTTACTAGTAAAGATGAAGACTGACAACACTTGCACACCTGAGTACCATGACAAGTCTTTATGGAGGACAGTGTGTTCCAAAACTCAGGTTAAAAAAAATATATATTAAAATTGTCTGACTCAAACTGTATGACCTCTCTGTGGGCGCTTCATGCTCACAATATTTCACTGTGCATCCATATTCAGTTTTTGGAATGTTTTGAAGTAATGGATTTGCATAGTCAAATAGTGTTTTAAAAGTGTTTGTCCCTCTCCTATGTGTGTAGGTGGTGGTGAAGTTTATCAGGAAGGGCAGGATAGTCGGTGAATGCTGGGTGGACGACCCCGTGCTGGGCCGTGTCAGCCAGGAGATCGCCATACTCACCCGCCTGACACACCACAACATCGTCAAGGCAACAACTTTTAGTTTGTTTCTAATGTGGTTCTCAGTGGTAACCCACATCTCCTCCATACAGAATAACACAAACGTTTATCCTCTTTACCTCTCTATCTATTCCCTATCTCCATCTCTGTTTCTCAGGTCCTAGAGGTGTTTGAGAACGAGGGTTACTTCCAGATGGTGATGGAAAAGCATGGGGATGGTCTGGACCTGTTTGAGTTCATAGACAAACAGCCCCAGCTGGACGAGCCTCTGGCCAGCTACATCTTCAGACAGGTACGGGACAGAACACCTGTGTGTAGAAAGGAAACAGAAATATGAGCAGCAAAATAAATGTGATAATGATGGGTATTGTGTGAAAAGTCACCTCTTTCTGTTTCACCATTTTATTTTATTTGTCCATTGCCCTCTCTGTCCCTTAATCCTTTTTCTCTCCAGTTGGTGGCAGCGGTGGCGTATCTGAGGAACAACGGCATCCTCCACAGGGACATCAAGGATGAGAACATCATCATTAACACAGAGTTCCACATCAGACTCATAGACTTTGGCTCTGCCGTCCCACTGGCTCCAGGGAAGCTTTTCTACACCTTCTGTGGCACACTGGAGTACTGCTCCCCAGAGGTGCTGCAGGGCAACCCGTATGTACACACAGGTTGTTTTGTTTCTGGATCAAAAAGGGGCTTAGGTAGTGTGCTTGTCAGGGTCATGATGGGAGTAGTGGCATTGGACCCGTCGGCGCGGCTGAATTTTAGAGAACATTTTAGTCCCCATCTTGGCGGTGTAGAGAAATGTCTGAATTTAAGCCAATTTCCCTCAACTCTACACATTTCTCTGTGTGGAGCTGAGGATTTTTTGCAGTTCAAGCTAATTTTGTGCAAATCTATGCATTTTGCCATGGCTAATGCCGTGTTCTTTGGCTGAAACATAACAAAATCAATACTGATAAATTCAGTGTTTTGGGTATTTTCTATTCTTCCTGACTGTCTAGCTTTTATTTTGGTGACTTAGTTCTCATAGATTATATTTTTCCTACATACGTTATATCTGGATTTTAGTCGTTTAAGTTTACACTGAAACCGTTTTTTCCGTTCCCCCCCAAAAATGATTTAAATGGCAAAATCCCTACACACACACACACACACACACACACACACAGCCACTTCTCATAGTACCAACACAGGCTGAGGGGGTAGTATACACAACACAACTGTTAGGAAAAAAACAGTTTTTGCAACATGATTTTATAAAACTATAAACTAGGATATGCCATAAATGAGAACAATCCTGTTCCATTTTGTTTACTTACTGTGGGTTCCCTCCCCTGTTTACTTACTGTGGGTTCCCTCCCCTGTTTACGTACTGTGGGTTCCCTCCCCTGTGTGTTGCGTAGCTACAGTGGTCCAGAGCTGGAGCTGTGGTCTCTGGGGGTGCTGCTCTACACCCTGCTGTTTGGTGAGAACCCTTTCTGTGACATGGAGGAGACCCTGCAGTCCACACTCAAGCCCCCCTTTCCTGTCTCTCCAGGTAGGACATCAGTCAGAAATGGGGTGTAATAGCGGGAACCGGTTTACCAAGATTTACTGAGATTTCCCGCCCAAACCCACTTCCGTTTCCCAGGATAAATAACTGCTAGAAACACGTAAACATGTAATGGAACTGTTTAAATTATACTGAACAAAAATATTAATGCATGTTTCATGAGCTAGAATTAAAGGTCTCAGAAATGTTTCGTATGCACCAAACGCTTATTTCTCTCAAATTTTGTGCACATTTATTTACATCCCTGTTAGTGAGCATTTCTCCTTTGCCAAGATAATCCATCCACCTGACAGGTGTGGCATATCAAGAAGCTGATTCAACAGCATGATCATTACACAGATGCACCTTGTGCTGGGGACAGTAAAAGGCCACTCTAAAATGTGCCGTTTTTTCACAACACAATGCCAACCGGCCTCACAACCACGTATGGTGTTGTGTGGGCGAGCGGTTTGCTGATGTCAACGTTGTGAACAGAGTGCCCCGTTGTGGGGTTATGGTATGGTTGGGCATAAGCTACGGACAGTGAACACAATTGTTTTTTTTCGATGGCAATTTTAGTGTACAGAGATGCCGTGACGAGATCCTGAGGCCCATTGTCGTGCCATTTATCCGCCACCATCACTGCATGTTTCAGCATGATAATGCACAGCCCCATGTCGCAAGGATCTGTATACAATTCCTGGAAGCTGAAAGTGTCCCAGTTCTTCCATGGCCTGCATACTCACCAGCCATGTCACCCATTGAGCATGTTTGGGATGCTCTGGATCGACGTGTATGACAGCGTGTTCTAGTTCCCGCCAATATCCAGCCATTGAAGAGGAGTGAGAAAACATTCCATTATTTTTTTGCAGTTTAAAACGGCCAATCACTCGAATATCGTTGCTTTAAATCAGTGCGCACACGAGCACTCTTTCTGCCGTTCTCTATCTGTTCAATTCAAGTTGCATCCAAAATGGATAATTGTGTTCAAGATTTGTATACAGTGTACAAAACATTAAGAACACCTTCCTAATATTGAATTGCACCCCCTTTTGCCCTCAGAACAGCCTTATATTTAACTAGTGATTGGTTAATATACATACGTTTCTAACTTATAACCTCTGTCTTCACTCTTGTGCAATATGCGCCTGCTCTCCTCTGGCCTCCTTTATAGCTCTAGTGGAGTCCCAGTAAAAGCTACTACAATGGCCTTTTTTCTTGAACTGGTAGACTTTGAAGAGGGATTCTGAATGTTAAATACAACAGCCTAAAGAAATCTGAGTTTTAAGAGTGAACGCGCAATGGCGGTACAGTTATTTGTCCAAAAACACAACCTTTCAATGATGAGAAGCGAATTATTCAAGCATGTCATTACAATGATGACGAGGACAACTTATTTTATTTAACTGAGCGCGAGGAAGGAAGGAAGGAAGGAACAAATAGGAGGTAATATGCACAACATGAAAGGTAGGCTGTCAGACTACTAATTATAAAAATGTACAATTATATTTTACAATTATAGGCCAGCGAATTTGATTTTAACTTTGTAGGCTGCATGTCCTGCTCCAGCATCGCGTGTCCTCTCCCAGCTTCATAGTTTGAACGAGGGGTGTAATTCCAGTCAAATAATACAGTCCACACTCAAAGATTACTGGAGCTTGTTTCATTTATTTATCCAAGAGTGTATATACATCTATGGACTTCTTCTTCAGTGGTGCATAATGTGCAGTAGCCTATATAGGCCTATCATACTGTATGTATTGGATAACGGCACAATCATTTGGGCTCATAAATGGTATTTTAATGTAGGGCTCATCTGCCTCAGGTAGCATCCGGCTTGAATTTTCATGCCGATCAAATCCAGACATATGCTTTAATGGCACTTCCAGTTTTGGCGGGAAATACCGGGTTACCCGGGAGTAAAGTGATTTTTATTCTTTGTGGCATTTTATCAGTAAAATTGACCAACAGCCTCATTTTCTGTTTTCTTCTCCACAACCCTGCTACTAAACAGTCAGGTGCAAGGTGTCTGACCTCTTCCTGTGCTCCCCAGACCTACATGCTGTGCTGTCAGGGATGTTGCAGCCTGACCCCCAACAGAGGATGACCCTGGAGCAGCTCCTGCTGCAGCCCTGGATACGCCAGCCCATCTGCCTGGCTGACTACAGCTGGGAAGAGGTGTTCCCCTACTGCAAGAGCCACGGTCAGTGGAGGCGAAGAGACCCTCTCTTGTTGTTCCATCTGTTCATTCTAATCTCCCAATAGCTAAACAAGACAAAAACACTTTAGTCTGTAGGGTACAGTGTCCATATTAATACATCCTCAGACTCCCGAGTGGCACAGCGGTCTAAGGCACTGCATCTCAGTGCTTGAGGCGTCACTACAGACCCCCTGGTTCGATTCCAGGTTGTATCACAACCGGCCGTGATTGGGAGTCCCATAGGGCGGCGCACAATTGGCCCAGCGTCGTCCGGGTTTGGCCGTTGTAGGCCGTCATTGTAAATAAGAAATTGTTCTTAACTGACTTGCCTAGTTAAATAAAGGTAAAATAAATACAAATAAAATTCATCCATAGTCACTTTCCTCTCTTCACAGATCCCCCACAGTACCACGAGTCCGTTCCTGGGGAGTTTCTAGGCCAGGGCTTGTACCCGGATGCTAGAGATGATTCTTCACTTCCTTCTGATGATGACGATGAGAGGTCCGTGGCTGCCATGACAACTGAACTCATGAAGTACCTCTCTGATGAATGAGTGAACTTCAGGGGTGCATCTTAATGTACTGACATGACTTCCGATCTCCTTCCCTTCATATGCACTGATGTGTAAACCTTGTCCATGTTCTCTATCTAATGGGAAGGAGACGAGGGGTGGGAAAACCATTTTAGACTTGAGATGCACCCCAGGTCCCGTCCTCGTATATTCGGACACACTGACAAAAAGCCAGGACTGACTGAAGAGACGATAAATACCAAGTCTGCTTTTACTACCAAAAAAATGTATACCATTTTTAGAATGTGTTTTGGGGGAAAAAGATGTATCCTGAAAGTGATATTGACTTCACGTGAATACAACCAGAGGTACAGCAAAAGAATAATGGGCTGACTATACAACACCTACGGGTGCCTTTATTTGCTGTAATCTATTTATTAGAGGAACTGTGTGGTATATCGGGTAATGAATGTAGCATAGCTGCCAAAGCCTTAAAATGGGTCTCAAGCTGAAGACTAGTTTCACTTCAAAATATAAAATGCACTGATGCCTTGAGCAGAGGTTTGATTGATTTAGGTGCAACTGGTTGCCAACGGGCCAGATGCATTCACTTTGCTTTTATCTGTTTTCTGATATTAAACAATTATGTTAAATAGTAGTGTTAACTGCTTGTTTATGCTTGTTGTTAGTGCAAAATGTAAGTCTTTTACAGTACTTTAATATTTTTATTTAATTCACATTAATAAAATGCTTTTATCACAGTTTCAGACGGTTTCCCGTTTTGACATTGCAAATAAAATTATACATATTTAAAGCTGGAATTATCGTTGCTATAATTTTTGGGGGACTTATAAATTAATCTCTATTGCAGCGTTTTGAGTTTTATGAGGCGACGGTAAAGAAAGTCATTTAATTTTTTTGGGGGGGGCTCTTTTCATACAAGCACTTTATGTATGTAGTCCCCCCCCCCTCCCCCCATTTTGAAGGTGTCACAAGTATTTGGACAAATTCACTTAGTGTATTCAATTTAGTAAAAAGGGTACTATTTGGTCCCATATTCCTTGCACTCAATGACTACATCAAGCTTGTGACTCTGAAGTTGTTGGATGCATTTGTAGTTTGTTTTGGATTATGTTGTACCCATTGGAAATGAATGGTACATTTGTGTCATTTTGGAGTCAGTTTTATTGTAAATAAGAATGTTTCTAAGCACTTCTACATTAATGTCGATGCTACAATGACTATGGATAATCATGAATGAGGATGCTACAATGATTTTGGATAATCATGAATGAATCGTGAGAAAGTTAGATGCCCGAAGAGCATGCCCCCAAAACATGCTAACTTCTCGCCATTACAGGGGAGGTTAGCATTTATGGGGGTATGATCTTTGTCTAACTTTCTCACTCATTATTAATGATTATCTGTTATCATGGTAGCACCCACATTAATGTTGCAGTATTCAGAAACACATTCTTATTCACAATAAGTGACTCAAATGACACAATACATTACTTACAACTCATTTCTATTGGGCACAACATAATCAGAAACAAACTGCAAATGCATCCAACAAGCTTGATGTAGTCATTTAGTGTTCGGAATATGGGACCAAATACTAAACTTTTGACTATTTAATACACTTCAAGTGAATTTGTCCAAATACATATGTTACCTTCAAATGGGGGGACTAGATACACGTATGAAAATGCCCTCAAATTACATTATGTGCTGTCATCTCATATAAAACATTGATCTCAAATCCAAATTAAATGCTTTAGCTTTCCTGTCCAAATAAATACATAGGGGAGTGTATGCATACCCATTGATTCTTAAAGTATTTAAATGATAAAAGCCTCATGAGCTTAGTTCAACTGTCATACCCCATCATAACACGAAATATAAGCTTTTTTTACTCAAATTTTTGTAAACAATGTATAGCCTCAATATGGTTAAAACTAATTTTGATATCATGGCTGGTCGGTCATTGCATCCATAGCTCTTTGAATTTGAGCGTGGTTAAGGACTCTAGCTTTAACTACTTTCATAATATCAAATATAAATGTACTGTTATACTCTGAAACTTGAAAAGAGGAGTCGGAACCATTTTTTATTTCTATGGACGGAAAGGTCTCTTAAGCTAGTGGGGAACGCTATGCACTTATGCTAAGTCTAGGGGGAGATATTTTGCAGTCGGACAAACATGAGCGTTCAAGCAACCGGACGTCTGGTAAGCTGGTATCTACGTTTTTACTATTTCTAGAGAGTTTGTGCTGATACAATGTAAATGTTAAGCATTGTGAATTAATGGAGGTCTATTTTTTTTAACCTTTAAAAAAAAAAACGTTAACACTTTCACAGTTTGATAACGGTTTTGAGCAGCTAGACTACACAGCTAGCTAGCTTGATAGCTAGCTAGGTCAAGGAACGTATTTTGACGTCACATAGGTTTGAATGCCTGACCTGATTGTAACATACTGCTCAGGCAAGGACTAAGTGAACAACCAAGCTACCATTCTTTTCAGTTCCAGCTGCACATCTGCTACATTACCATATTTTCTTCTGCAGGGTCTGCGATGGACACTGAGAAATGCAACGTGCCCTGTCCTAAATCTAAGAACCATCCTTGGGAGTGACAATGTACGACAACGAGGTTTCATGACATGCAGACTCCTCTGTTCCACCCACAACCAGACTAGCACCCTGCATCAACATACTGACCTGTCACAGTACCAACTGCAGCCGGGCAGGGAGCTATCCATACGGGCTCTCCTTGACATGGGCTTCACAGACACCCAGGCAGATCAACTCTTAGAGGCAGCAACCAAGGGTCGAGGAGGGCAGAGTGAACATGCCTCTTCCACGCTCATGGCTCTGTTCGTCCTGGGCCTCAACCCATCTAGTGTGCTGAAGGTGCTGGAGAAGTGTCCAGAGTTGTTCTACGTGAAGGGCACTCAGCTGCAGCAACGTATGGACAACCTGAGGAGACTAGGGTTGCTTGAAGGTGAGAGGATGGACCTGTCTTAGCTCTCTATTCTCACAGGTTGTGCAGTGTACTTTATCATTTGAGAGTCAGACCCAGTGAATTGTACTTTGCATAACTGAGGTTGTGATTGTTATTAAATATATGTTTTTGGAATATCTACAATATTCACAACACTATCGTGGTCCTCTGTAGCTCAATTGGTAGAGCATGGCGCTTGTAACGCCAGGGTAGTGGGTTCGATCCCCGGGACCACCCATACGTAAAAATGTATGCACACATGACTAAGTCGCTTTGGATAAAAGCGTCTGCTAAATGGCATATTATATATTATATTATTATTATTGGATTAGTGGAGGCTACTGAGGGAGGACGGCTCATAACAATGTCTGGAATGGAATGGTATCAAACACATGTTTTGGATTCCATTCACTCCACTCCAGCCATTATTATGAGTCTTCCTCCCATCAGCAGCCTCCACTGCATTGGATGTGTATGTGCGTAACATCTTCCACCCATTTTCCATGGATGCTCAGTAACCCCTATGTGTGTGTCTCTCCAGGCAGTCTGCAGAGGGTGGTGAGCCACTACCCTCAGATCTTGACACTGCCTCTGAAGAGGGTGAACACGGTAGCCAGGTTCCTCAGGGAGAAGTGTGCCTTCACCGTCCAGCAGGCCACTGACATCTTCAGAGACTCTCCAGCCGTGGTTCAGGATGACCTGGGACAGCTGGAGTACAAGTTCCAGGTCAGCGCTCACACTCATTGGGAGTTATAGGGAGAATCTCAATCTAATGTCCTTGATTAACTGCGTTCCTCTCTCCTCCTTCTCAAAACCCATTGGATGAGGTCAGAGGGGAGGGACTCATCCAATGGGTTTTGAGAAGGAGGCGAGGAGAGAGGATGCAGGTAATAAAGGACATTAGATTGAGATTCTCCCATTGTGGTGGATGTGATTGATACCAAAATATTGGTCCGGGACGATACTAGTATCGCGATACTCGTTAGTATCGTGGCAAAGAAACAAAACACGAGGCGGATTATAGTTCTTTAGGAAAGGAGACTTTGTATTCTCAATGAAAAATTCCCAATTGGGACAGTAAAGAAATTGAAGCTCCAGCTGCCAGCAAGACAACTACAAATGCCTTATGCTTATCACTAGGCCTATATGTTTTTTTATATGTTGGTCCTTAATGTCGAACATTTGACACAAGTTTTCTTTGTCTCCTTACACCTTTTTCCCCCCCATCCGTCTCGGCAGTACGCTTACTTCCGCATGGGGGTCAAGCAGGCGGAGATGGTGAAGTCCAAGCTGTTCCGTGTCACCCTGGAGGAGGTACGCTGCAGACACAGCTTCCTGGAGCGCAGGGGGCTGTACCAGACGCCAGACAAGAAGGGCCAGACCCTCATTGTCAACCCCAAACTCAAAGACATCCTAGCCGTCGCCGAGGAAACCTACCTGGCCGACATCGCCATGGCAACGCAGGAGGAGTTTGAGGTGTTTCAGAAGCTGATGACGAGAGAGTGGCAGGAGGATGAGGATAATGATGAAGAGGAGGAGAGGGATATGGGAGCTGACAGTGATGATGAAGAGGAAGATGAAGATGAGGAAGATATGAAAAGTGGCTATAGGCAGAGGAGAAAGAGATGAGACTGTGGGGGAACTGGTGATATCTGAAACATAATGGATATTCAAAATGATCTAGCTATTTATCGCTTGTAAAAATGAAATAAAGTATTTTCATTTTCATTGCTGGCCTTTGCTTTACTATTTTGACTGTTATTGATCTGTTGTATGAACATTTAGTAATACTGTGTGTCTTCCATCAATGACTGTCCGCTCATTGAACAAACACACAATTGTAAAAACACATGAACATGTCCCGTTGGGATGGCAACCACTTTCATCTCGTTCTCCAAACTGCACCTGTGTGCCCATTCACTTATTTACCTGTCCAGGTATCCATGGCAACAGTAGGGCAAAGTGAAGTGTACACTTTGAGGCCCATATTGACTTTGAGGCCCCAGCACCATAGTGTTCCCTGTCAGGGTTGGCCTGGCCCCAGCACTATAGTGTTCCCTGTCAGGGTTGGCCTGGCCCCAGCACTATAGTGTTCCCTGTCAGGGTTGGCCTGGCCCCAGCCCCATAGTGGTCCCTGTCGGAGTTGGCCTGGCCCCAGCCCCATAGTGGTCCCTGTCAGGGTTGGCCTGGCCCCAGCACTATAGTGTTCCCTGTCAGGGTTGGCCTGGCCCCAGCCCCATAGTGGTCCCTGTCGGAGTTGGCCTGGCCCCAGCACCATAGTGTTCCCTGTCAGGGTGGGCCTGGCCCCAGCACCATAGTGTTCCCTGTCAGGGTTGGCCCCAGCACCATAGTGTTCCCTGTCAGAGTTGGCCCAACACCATAGTGGTCCCTGTCGGAGTTGGCCTGGCCCCAGCACCATAGTGTTCCCTGTCAGGGTTGGCCTGGCCCCAGCACCATAGTGTTCCCTGTCAGGGTTGGCCTGGCCCCAGCACCATAGTGGTCCCTGTCAGGGTTGGCCTGGCCCCAGCACCATAGTGTTCCCTGTCAGGGTTGGCCTGGCCCCAGCACCATAGTGGTCCCTGTCAGGGTTGGCCTGGCCCCAGCACCATAGTGGTCCCTGTCAGGGTTGGCCTGGCCCCAGCACCATAGTGGTCCCTGTCAGGGTTGGCCTGGCCCCAGCACCATAGTGTTCCCTGTCAGGGTTGGCCTGGCCCCAGCACCATAGTGGTCCCTGTCAGAGTTGGCCTGGCCCCAGGCAGCATATGGCGGCTTAGTCATTAATGTCTGTCCCATCCGGATATGAGATCAGATGAGGATGTCAACACCATGAGGGCTAATGGATAAGAACACTCTGAACTGGCGTGGCTTACACCTGCACTGTTAGTTTAGCCCCAACTGTCTGGATGAGAGGGGGAGAGTGATCCTATTCACTGATGCTCTATGGCTGCATTTCATTCCACAAAGTTAATTCCCCTCCCCTCTTTGACCTTCGTAGACCTTATAGGGTTTTATTGGTGAAAGCAATATGGTGGAAACTGAAAGTGGCACTATTGACATAAACTTACACCAACCATGTTTCTCAGATCTGTGATGGGGAGTGAGTAAGACAAGAGGGGAGGGTACATCATTTTCTGGAATGAGACACAGCCCGTGTCTCTGTGAAACAGCTAAGTGGCCATGTCTTTATACATCCCTGTGCTATGTTCTATGAGTCAACAGACAGTGCATCAGGACTGATAAGGCAAGTGGTGCAGTCAGTCAGTTGCTGGATCATTGATTTATAGAAGCATTAACACTAATGGATGAATGCCAGCCATTGCTTTGAAAATAAGGTAAGAAAATCCCTTTGGACTTGTATTTATTGTTGACGGAAACTGGTTACATGAATGAAACGTTGCCTTTGGTTGATCGATACGCTTGTCGATAGGTGTAGGTGTGTCTGTGTAAACTTGACTGCGTTCTGTGTTTTTTCTTTTGTGTTCATGTTCTAGACAAGGGAGAAAAGTTGATACAGAAGTTATTTTGTAATTATATAGTTTAATGATTAAAACGGCATTGATTAAAAAGCTAAAGCATGAAGTCTGACGTGACAAAGTCAAAATCATAATTTATATTGATGGTTTGATCATTTATCACTAAATAATTAGCTATAGAAAGTTGTGAAATTATCAACTTTTTAGAATTGTTTATATAGATTGCTATATCATTCAAAATGTACAGTTGAAGTCGGAAGTTGTGGGGGTGCTTTGCTGCAGGAGGGACTGGTGCACTTCACAGGAAAATTATGTGGATATATTGAATCTCAAGTCATCAGTCAGGAAGTTAAAGCTTGGTCGCAAATGGGTCTTCCAAATGGACAATGACCCCAAGCATACTTCCAAAATTGTAGCAAAATAGCTTAAGGACAACAAAGTCAAGGTATTGGAGTGGCCATCACAAAGCCCTGACCTCAAACCTATAGAAAATGTTTGGGCAGAACTGAAAAAGCGTGTGCGAGCAAGGAGATCTACAAACCTGACTCAGTTACACCAGCTCTGTCAGGAGGAATGGGCCAAAATCCACCCAACTAATTGTGGGAAGCTTGTGGAAGGCTACCCGAAACGTTTGACCCAAGTTAAACAATTTAAAGGCAATGCTACCAAATACTAATTGAGTATGTAAACTTCTGACCCACTGGGAATGTGATGAAATAAATAAATCACTCTCTACTATTATTCGGACATTTCACATTCTTAAAATAAAGTGGTGATCCTAACTGACCTAAAACAAAGAATTTTTACTAGGATTAAATGTCAGGAATTGTGAAAAACTGAGTTTAAATGGATTTGGCTAAGGTGTATGTAAACTTCCGACTTCAACTGTATATATCTTTAGATGACTGGCTGCTATGAGTCGAGTACTATTGGATATCCAGCAGACATACCACCCTAAATGTCTCTTGATCTATCTGAAGCTAAACAGGGTCGGACCTGGATGAGAGAACAGATGATGACTTGTTATTCTTATAGTAGCCTAAATGAGAACGTATTTTGGGGGGTAGCCATGCTGAGGGTAGCCATGCTGAGGGTAGCCATGCTGAGGGTAGCCATGCTGAGGGTAGCCATGCTGAGGGTACTGGTTTCGGCAGTGACGGTCATGGCGTATTTTGGGGGGTAGCCATGCTGAGGGTACTGGTTTCGGCAGTGACGGTCATGGCGTATTGCTGTGCTGACACACTAAAGGTGGTGGATAGTTCACAGACGAGGATGGGATTATGATACTCTGTGGTTTCAAATTTGAATTAATGTGTGATTAATCTTGTTGTTAATTTGAATATATTGTGTAAATTGCAAAGCAGATGACATCTACACTGTCTGTGCCTGAGAGAGAGGGAGGGGGAGACAAGATTACTTTCCATTGAAATAATATTAGCTATCTGCTATATTGAAGAATGTTTACCCAATAACAACTTCAAAGAAACTAGTTTGCTGAAGACTCTCCATCATAGTACCTGTGTCCATATAATGCAGAGATAAGCTCCTTCAGATGAACGCCGCTGTTTGTTTTAATCAGTCTGTTAATTAAGGTACACACTGACATACAGGGCTGTCATATAGTGGGTCAAATGGGTTTGAAATCTCTCCATCTTACTGTAATGTAACATCTAGGCTTTCCTAGACAGCCAAACAGACTGAGATAAGCATATCTATATACATAAATTGTATACACTTCATAATAAAATGTATTAGGTTCTAAAACACTGGTATAAGGGTAGGCCCACTCTAAGTTTTATACCATTGTTTCAGTCCATCTGATTTGCCACAGAAAGAAAATACCATCTTTAGGAAAGGCGTCCTGCACCCGTCCACAGAGTTACAATACTGTCTATTTCAATCCACAGGTAGGTATTCACTTGGCACCAAACGGAGGAGAACGGACTGAAACAGGGAGGGACTACCTGAACTTGTCCACTAAGAAACGCTTGTTTTCGTTTTCCATTGCAAAACATTTTGCTACGCTGTGCACTAATGAATACGACCCAGCACCTAACCACACAGTTCCAGATGGTTCTATCAGAGAACATGGCAGCCATAACCAACATTTCACACCAGTGGTATGACAGTCTGCAGCGCTGGCACCTGGAGCTCTTCCTGATCCCCGCCTCCCTCCTCAGCCTGGTCACCCTATTGGCCAACCCCATCCTCCTGGCCTGCATCCTCTTCTCCCGGTCCCTGCGCCAGGAGACCCGCTACCTCCTGCTGGCCAACACCCTGGCCGCAGATATGCTCTTCCTCTCCCTCAACCTTGTTATTGTAGTCTGTAATACATTAGGGGTAGCCATGCTGAGGGTACTCTGTGAGCTGGTTTCGGCAGTGACCGTCACGGCGTATTGCTGTGCTGTGCTGACCGTCACGCTGAAGGTGGTGGATACGTACGTGGCAGTACGTTGGCCGCTCCACTACCACGACCTGCTCCCCCCGGCCCGTACCCGAAAGATCCTAGCCGGGGTCTGGCTGTTAGCCGCCATGTACCCAGTCTCCCTGGTCATCGTCATGGAGGCGATGAAGGACGACGCCCCACAGAGGTCAGAGGTCTGTCTCATTCTCATCTCCATAGGCATCATGAGTAGCGAAATGAAGCTGGGCGTTCACATGTACTTCACCATCGGAGCCATCGTCTGCACCCTTCTCATCCTGTATTGTTACGGCCGTCTCTACTGGGTCACCAAGACCCAGGGCATCTGGCAGAACCGCTACTCCCGGGCCCGGGTCACCCTCCTGGCCCACGGGGTGCTGCTCCTACTCTACTTCGGCCCGGGCCTGGTCTTCATTGTGGAGCTGGTTCTGTACCAGCGCCAGGATGTCAGCCAGGATATCCGCGTGTGGATCAACACAGTCAATATGTGCATGCTGATGCTACTGCCCAGGGCCTGTGCTCCCTACCTGTATGGTCTGTGGTACAGGGATATCTCTGATACTCTGCTGGCGGTGCTGCACCGACGCAGGCGGCTCAGTCAGGTCACTG
Source organism: Coregonus clupeaformis (assembly GCF_020615455.1). Taxonomy (NCBI): domain Eukaryota; kingdom Metazoa; phylum Chordata; class Actinopteri; order Salmoniformes; family Salmonidae; genus Coregonus; species Coregonus clupeaformis. The sequence goes on from NC_059212.1 coordinate 55,808,649, forward strand.
TGGCCTAGAGAGAAAGACCCACACACTCACAACCCCATAAAGAGACATGAGAGGACCGAGAGTTTGTTTCATAAACACTCTTGTGAGAGTGCCCATCCTAAAGCACTTGTCCCCAAATATTTGTACCTAATGAAGCCCAGGATGTTCTCTTGTGACCCGCAGTATGCCGTGTGCATAATCATAATAATGTTTCTGAACACTTCTACATTAATGAGGATGCTACCATGATTACAGATAATCCTGAATGGATCGTGAATAATGATGAGTTAGAAAGTTACAGACGCACAAATACCATACCACCCCAAAAATGCTAACCTCCCCTGTTATTGTAATGGTGAGAGGTTAGCATGTCTTGGGGATATTTGTACATGAAACACGTTTTATATGTTTGTGACTGTTCTGGAATGCTGTCCTAATACCTTCCCAAATAATTAAACTTAATTGGCCTCTTATTTTCACATACCGTATTCAGCTCTTTATGTGGTGACTTTAAAACGGCTTGTGTTGCTTTGCCCTTACAAAAAAAAGATTGCAGTTTTGAAACTGCAGTCAACTGTGGTATTTTGGATGCAGTAATTGCAGAATAACTGCAGTTATACTGCAGTTGAACTGCAGTTACACTGCACCTACACTGCAAAACTACTGCAGTAGAAAAAACAGTGTTATTTTGGACGCAGTATTTGCAGCATACTGTTGTTGTACTGCACTCTGACTGCAGTTATACTTCAATCTGACTGCAGTTATACTTCAATCTGACTGCAGTTATACTTCAATCTGACTGCAGTTATACTGCACTCTGACTGCAGTTAAACTACAGTGTACTCTGACTGCAATCTGTTTTTGTAAGGGTTGGTTTTGTTGGGTGTCTACTTTGAGAAATGACTCGTTATTGTTGCGTTCTCATATACTTTTATAGCAGCTCTCTGTTTCATGCACTGAACATTGAGCTTGTTTAAAAACAATGTAGGTGGGGGTTGAATCAATTCTACATAACCCAAATGTAGCCTACATGATCGTCACACATTATATAATGTCAACAAGCTACATAAGCACCTAACAGCTGGGGTTTTATGACCATAATATTATGGGAAAGTAGCATTTCTGTCCATTTGTCTCTAAAGACGTGTTTGCCCTTATCTGGGTGTCCAAGGAGACCAATAACAAACGGATCTGTGGATTGCCTAATCGAAGACTTCACACTCAGATAGAAAATAAAAGCACTATCTCCTCAAACTCATTGTTGACACAGTCGGTCGGGGATGCTGGACACTGGACAAAGAGGGAGACGGCACGTTAGCTCTGTAGAGATGGCCACTGAAGAGAACCAAATGGTCCTGTCTCTCCTCTGTGCCTTTGGGACCTGGTACAACAGCTCTGGCCACGCTGAGAGACATAGCAGAATCTCCTCTGAGACCAGCGGCAACACCTCAGACACTACAAACACTACTACCAACTACTTCCAGAGGCAGGTGGAGCTGTTCACCCGCGAGTGGCACGTCTTCCTGCCTCCGCGCCACTCCAGGGCAATGCATGTTTGCCCCATCCTGGGCTTCCTGGCGGTTTCCCTGGTGATTCCAGTCATCCTCACCCGAATCCTGACCAGGTGAGTCACCCCAATTCCAAAATTGACCCTTAACCCCTACCCCCTAAGTTTGTAGATGGGATGCATGGGTGTGATGGTGTGTAGATCTGATGGACAGGTGTGAGCAGTTTCACCTAGCTAGTCAGCAGACTGTTAAGGCTACTGCTTTATACAATGCTTTCAGATCTACTTAAGCGCAGAAGGCTTAGGGCATGTGTCCAACTCATTCCACGGAGGGCTGAGTGTCTGCAGGTTTTCACTCCTCCCTTGTACTTGATTGATGAATTAAGGTCACTAATTAGTAAAGGAACTCCCCTCACCTGGTTGTCAAGGTCTTAATTGAAAAGAAAAACCAAAAACCTGCAGACACCATGGATTTGAAACCCCTGGGTTAGGGTAAGGTTGATTTGGAGTTAGGCATATGTAGCATTCATCATCATCATCATCATCATCATCATTGTCCTCCTTCTCCTCCTAGCCCCTGGATGCGCCAGGAGACCCGCTATCTCCTCCTGGCCAATGCATTGCTAAGCGACATGCTGTTCATGTCGCTGTACATGGTGAGCGCCTGTCTGAACGCGACGGGCGTGCTGATGTCAGAGTGGGCGTGCGCTACCATCCTCTTCCTGTTGGGGGTGCTGTACTGCGCTGGGATCCTCAGTACCAAGGCCATGGTGCTGGACACATCACTGGCCGTGATGGCTCCACTTCGATACTACGCCCTGTGGCCCGTCTCCAGGTAATGGGAACACGGGCTGGGAGAGTTTTGTCAGTACTTCTTATGACTTCACTGTATGATGTAATAATGGATGGAGTTTAGAGAAACCGTTATTTATCTTCCATCTTTCCTCTCTCTCCCTCTCCCTGCCTCTCTCTCTCTCTGTCTCTCCTCTCCTCTCCTCTCCTCTCTGTAGGACGAGGAGGGCGATCGCTGGTATCTGGGCTGTATCTGTGTTCTTACCAGCAGCGTCTGTAGGGGTGTTTGTGTGGTACCACTCTACTGGACCCTGCTCCCTGCACATCTGCTCCCTGCCCCTCTTCCTGGTCCTCACCGTCAGCCAGTCCACTCCCATGCAGGTGGCTCTCAGTCAATCAATCAAGCAATCAATCAACAAAGCAATCGCAATGGAGATTACTGTGTAAACCAGGGGTAGGCAACCCTGGTCCTGGAGTGCTTCATGTTTTTGATTTAACTGACCTGGAAGACCAGGTGTGTTGAATTTAGGCAATCACTGAACCGATCAATTAGCTCAGTTGGTCTGGTGTGGTGCCTAGTTGGAACAAAATCCTGCAGTACCTGCGGCATCCCAGGAACAGGGTTGCCTACCCCTGATGTAAAAGAGAGTGGAGTGTTGTAGAGAATCGAAGGACCATGAATGTAATAAGAAACCTTAAGGCCGGTAGCAATCACTACAGAATGTCCGGTCAGAACAAGGATGAGGCGGGTGTTCAGGTTAAGGGGAGTTTAATGGAATAAGATGTTCACATCCACACAAATCTGACCACTCATGGTTCAGATAACATGTCCAGTGATAACTGACATTAACTATGTGGTTCTGAAAGGAAAGCGGAGAAAGAAAATGTAGACAATAGCACTGCTATAATATGAATGCCATGGCTGTATAAGCTAGCACAGGTAAGTATATAACAGCAAGGGCTATACACTACAGCAGTCATAAGGCCTAGTCACATGGCAATAGACTACACAACCTATTAGACTTGTACAGTTGTGGTCAAAAGTTTTGAGAATGACACAAATATTAATTTTCACAAAGTCTGCTGCCTCAGTTTTTATGATGGCAATTTGCATATATTCCAGAATGTTATGAAGAGTGATCAGATGAATTGCAATTAATTGCAAAGTCCCTCTTTGCCATGAAAATGAACTTAATCCCCAAAAGACATTTCCACTACATTTCAGCCCTGCCACAAAAGGACCAGCTGACATCATGTCAGTGATTCTCTCGTTAACACAGGTGAGAGTGTTGACGAGGACAAGGCTGGAGATCACTCTGTCATGCTGATTGAGTTAGAATAACAGACTGGACGCTTTAAAAGGAGGGTGGTGCTTGAAATCATTGTTCTTCCTCTGTTAACCATGGTTACCTGCACGTGCTGTCATCATTGCTTTGCACAAAAAGGGCTTCACAGGCATGGATATTGCTGCTAGTAAGATTGCACCTAAATCAACCATTTATCGGATCATCAAGAACTTCAAGGAGAGAGGTTAAATTGTTGTGAAGAAGGCTTCAGGGCGCCCAAGAAAGTCCAGCAAGCGCCAGGACCGTCTCCTAAAGTTGATTCAGCTGCGGGATCGGGGCACCACCAGTGCAGAGCTTGCTCAGGAATGGCAGCAGGCAGGTGTGAGTGCATCTGCACGCACAGTGAGGCGAAGACTTTTGGAGGATGGCCTGGTGTCAAGAAGGGCAGCGAGGAAGCCACTTCTCTCCAGGAAAAACATCAGAGAGACTGATATTCTGCAAAAGGTACAGGGATTGGACTGCTGAGGACTGGGGTAAAGTAGTTTTCTCTGATGAATCCCCTTTCCGATTGTTTGGGGCATCCGGGAAAAAGCTTGTCCGGAGAAGACAAGGTGAGCGCTACCATCAGTCCTGTCTCATGCCAACAGTAAAGCATCCTGAGACCATTCATGTGTGGGGTTGCTTCTCAGCCAAGGGAGTGGGCTCACTCACAATTTTTCCTAAGAACACAGCCATGAATAAAGAATGGTACCAACACATCCTCAGAGAGCAACTTCCCCCAACCATCCATGAACAGTTTGGTGACGAACAATGTCTTTTCCAGCATGATGGAGCAACTTGCCATAATGCAAAAGTGATAACTAAGTGGCTCGGGGAACAAAACATCGAAATTGTTGGTCCATGGCCAGGAAACTCCCCAGACCTTAATCCCATTGAGAACTTGTGGTCAATCCTCAAGAGGCGGGTGGACAAACAAAAACCCACAAATTCTGACAAACTCCAAGCATTGATTATGCAAGAATGGGCTGCCATCAGTCAGGATGTGGCCCAGAAGTTAATTGACAGCATGCCAGGGCGGATTGCAGAGGTCTTGAAAAATAAGGGTAAACACCGCAAATATTGACTCGTTGCATAAACTTAATGTAATTGTCAATAAAAGCCTTTGACACTTATGGAATGCTTGTAATTATACTTTAGTATACCATAGTAACATCTGACAAAAATATCTAAACACTGAAGCAGCAAACTTTGTGAAGATCAATACTTGTGTCATTCTCAAAACTTTTGACCACGACTGTACACATGAAACTCAGGCAAATGTGCTCAAATAAACATTACAGTAATGTTGAAATGTATACATAATATAAATACAATGAGCATGAGTGATATATAGAATAGAAAATGGCCTAGCACCATAAATTAGAAATGCTAATAAACGGCTAATCGCTAACAGTCATGCTAAAATGCTCATGCATTCCAACGCAAAATGCTAACGGTAGTGCTAACGCTATCAGGAGCGCGAGCTAGCTAACAAGCTCAACACACGGTAATTATAGACCACAAAACTTAGCTCCACATAATATGACACAGGTCTCAAGGCACTTACGTTTAGATGCACGCTCAATTAAACATCAGACATACAGGGATTCAGTCCACAGGAGGAAAAGTTCACCAGGAGGGAAAACTGTGGAAATTATCATCAGGATTGGGAAAGCACGTTTCTGACCACACAGCGTCCACTGATAGGCTGAACGAGATGTGGTGATAATTATTTGGCGTGACATTAACCAATAAGACAATAACAAAAGTGGGGGTCCTTTGAATGGGAGACTAAGCTGCCTGACTAGAACTAATCAAGGGATGGCTAGAATCAGCTGACTGCAGCTGGCCATTTTAACAACTGATGTAAACCTAAACAATAATTACATTCTAGAGTGAGAAGGTTTATGTATATTACAATTTTATTACTTTGGTATAATATCTACTTTATGTATTGTAAAGTGAAACCAATATCTGTTTTTGCACACTATTGGATTCTTTTTCAGTACATTACATTGTCATTCTCAGGTGTCCATGCTGCTGACAGTAACAGGCATCCTCCTCATCCTGCTCCTGGTCTTCTCTGGCTATGTCGTTCTGTACTGTCGCACCCGCATGTCTGGCGTGTGGAGAGGAGAACGCTCCTCCCGGGCCAAAGGCACATTCCTCATCCACTACCTCCACCTCTTCCTGTCCTTCCTGCCCATGTTGGTGCTTCTCATCAAGCTACTGCTCTACTGCCACCTTGATGCCCTGGACCTGCGTGCCAACCTGTGGGTGTCCCTGGTGGTGTGTAACATCCTCCTGGTGCTCCCCAAGGCCCTGGCTCCCTACCTTTACGGCTTCAGGTACAGAGACCTGTGTGAGGCCCTGTTGGCCTTTTATGGGCTGAAGCGGCCCACCGCCATCTCGCCTGTCATGTGAGCTTTGGATGAAGGGGGCTACAGGAGAAAGATAATACAATAAAACATGTTCCTGTACATATAAGAATATTAGCACAGAAGAAGAATTGGGGAGGTGGGTTGCTTGTCACACTTTTCACTCTGGTGTGTATTTCTCAGCATCAGTATATCTTACAAGACTCTTTTCAATATTAGGAGAAATACCAAGGTCTTGAGTTGAAATGGGGACCATTTTATCCTCATATCTTATTCAAACATGGAGTTATAAGCCATTAAACACACTCTGTCCTCTTGACAACCAGTCCCTTCCCGGGGTTGCCTGTCAGGACAGTATAGGGTTGGTTGTCAGGACAGTATGGGGTTGGCTGTCAGGACAGTATGGGGTTGGTTGTCACACAGTATTGGGTTGGTTGTCAGGACAGTATGTGGTTGGTTGTCACACAGTATGGGGTTGGTTGTCAGGACAGTATGGGGTTGGTTGTTACACAGTATGGGGTTGGTTGTCACACAGTATGGGGTTGGCTGTCAGGACAGTATGGGGTTGGTTGTCACACAGTATGGGGTTGGTTATCAGGACAGTATGGGGTTGGTTGTCAGCACAGTATGGGGTTGGTTGTCAGGACAGTATGGGGTTGGTTGTCATGACAGTATGGGGTTGGTTGTCAGGACAGTATGGGGTTGGTTGTCACACAGTATAGGGTTGGTTGTCAGGACAGTATGGGGTTGGTTGTCATGACAGTATGGGGTTGGTTGTCAGGACAGTATGGGGTTGGTTGTCACACAGTATGGGTTGGTTGTCACACAGTATGGGGTTGGTTATCAGGACAGTATGAGGTTGGTTGTCAGGACAGTATGGGGTTGGTTGTCACACAGTATAAGGTTGGTTGTCAGGACAGTATGGGGTTGGCTGTCAGGACAGTATGGATTTGGTTGTCACACAGTATGGGGTTGGTTATCAGGACAGTATGGGGTTGGTTGTCAGGACAGTATGGGGTTGGTTGTCATGACAGTATGGGGTTGGTTGTCAGGACAGTATGGGGTTGGTTGTATATAAGTATAAATAAATAAGTATAAATAAATTCTACATAGTTGAATATTTGCTTCGACATTGTAGTTCTTACTCCACTCAAATCGTCATATCAATGCTTAATAAAACAAACAGTAACCATCTGATATTTGGATGAAAATTACATATTTTTTAAAGTTAAAAAAGTAAAGCTGTAAACATTTGTGTTAACTACATTTTTTTGTTGAAAAAATACTTTTTCAAACAGGAACAGGTGTGTGTGTACGTCTGAAATGATCATAGATGTCAAAGTTTCACAAGTTTGGAAAGCACAACAGAGTACAGTACAGAAAAGTAGAGTGTATTCGATACAGTACAGCACAGTATACAGTAGAGTACAGTACAGCAGAGTACAGTACAGTAGAGTTTAATTAAGCAGAGTACAGTACAGTATATAGTAGAGTACAGTATAGCAGAGTACAGTACAGTAGAGTTCAATTCAGCAGAGTAAGGTACAGTAGAGCACAGTATACAGTAGAGTACAGTACAGCAGAGTACAGTACAGTAGAGTTTAATTAAGCAGAGTACAGTACAGTATATAGTAGAGTACAGTATAGCAGAGTACAGTACAGTAGAGTTCAATTCAGCAGAGTAAGGTACAGTAGAGCACAGTATACTGTAGAGTACAGTACAGTAAAGAAAATAAAAGTAGAGTGTATTCAGTACAGTACAATACAGTAAATAAACTAAAAGTAAAGTATAGTTCAATTCAGTACAGTAGAAGTACAGTACTTTCAGTATTATATTCTACTGTATTCGACAGAATTAAACGTGACTGTACTGTACTCTAATGTACTGTACTCTACGGAATTAAACGCAACTGTACTGTACTGTACTCTAATGTACTCTACTCTACTCTACGGAATTAAACGCAACTGTACTGTACTGTACTCTAATGTACTCTACTCTACGGAATTAAACGCAACTGTACTGTACTGTACTCTAATGTACTAAACTTTCATCTATGTAATTAAACTCAACTGTACTGTACTGTACTCTAATGTATTGTACTCTACTCTGCTGAATTAAACTCAACTGTACTGTACTGTACTCTAATGTATTGTACTCTACTCTGCTGAATTAAACTCAACTGTACTGTACTGTACTCTAATGTACTGTACTGTACTCTATTGAATTCAACTGTTCTGTACTGTAGTGGATGGCCGTGGAAGATCTTCCAGCCAGAACTGTCAATAGGCTAACTGAAATGTTTTGTTTTGTTTATAAGAGCGTCTTTGAGATTCTTGCTGTACTGAAAAGCGTTATACAAATTAAATGTGTTATTATTATTAATTTGCTCTACTGTACTGTTCTCTACTGAATTACACTGTACTGTACTGAACTCTACTGTACTGTACTCCCCGTGTAGCTCAGTTGGTAGAGCATGGCGTTTGCAACGCCAGGGTTGTGGGTTCGATTCCCACGGGGGGCCAGTATGAAAAATGTATGCACTCACTAACTGTAAGTCGCTCTGGATAAGAGCGTCTGCTAAATGACTAAAATGTAAAATGTAAAATGTACTCTACTGAATTACACTGTACTGTACTGAATTCTACTGTACTCTACTGAATTACAGTGAATTCTACTGTACTCTACTGAATTACACTGTACTGTACTGAACTCTACTGTACTGAATTACATTGAACTCTACTGTACTCTACTGAATTACACTGTACTGTACTGAACTCTACTGTACTGAATTGCACTGAACTCTACTGTACTGTACTGAATTACATTGTACTGTACTCTACTGAATTACACTGTACTGGACTGTACTGAATTACACTGTACTGTACTGTACTCTACTGTACTGTACTCTACTGAATTACAGTGTTAAGGCTCTCTCCCGAGTGGCGCTGTGCCACTAGAGATCCTGGTTCGAGTCCAGGCTCTGTCGCAGCCGGCCGCGACCGGGAGACCCATGGGCGGTGCACAATTGGTCCAGCATCGTCCAAGGTAGGGGAGGGTTTGGCCGGCAGGGATGTGGGTTCGTTTCCCACGAGGGGCCAGTATGAAAAAAATATAAATAAAATGTATGCATTCACTAACTGTAAGTCGCTCTGGATAAGAGCGTCTGCTAAATGACTAAAATGTAAATGTAAATACTCTGCTGAATTAAACTCTACTGTACTGTGCTGTGCTGTCCAAACTTGTGAAACATAGACGTCTTTTTAACATCTGGAAAATACGTTTTCTAGGCGTCTTTTCAACGTCATTTAGTTTACAGGTACATTGTTACAATGGGGATGGTTGTCAGATTATGAGAAGCAACCCCAACATCAATGCAAACACCATCCCCAACCATCCCCCCAATGCTAATTAAGATGCTAGTTACCACATGGCTTGACCTATGAGAAACTCACAAATAGGCTTGAAATAAAGCTCTCCCTTTCCTGTTTTCAATAAAATTATGTGTTTATGAATACTCCCATCATACAACTATTTATTAAAGAAATAACAAGCTATGAATATTTACTTTCACCCATGAAAAGTTATAATATTCCTCTCACCTCAATGTTTTGTGACCCTGACCTGAATTGACCACATGGATGACCTCTCCTATAGAGGACAACCATTTTAATCTTGAAATTATGACACAGCCTCCCTCTGGATTTTGAGTAATAATCACTGGGACAACCAACCCGTGAGACAACCAACCCCGGTCTCCTCTACTTTGTCCTTCGGAAAGTAATGATAGCTCAAATCCCCCATGCCAAGAAGAACTGTGTCACACGAGTCTGTGACATAAACACTTTTGACATTAATTGACCAAGCTGCTTTCTCTGATCTGTCATTTTCTGAATGGTTAGTTAACAGTGAGTAGGTTTACATGCACACTAATAATTCGATATTAAACTGATTTTGGCAGATGGTCAACTATGGCATTAGTCATGAGTAGATAGATGTTGTAGTCCTCAAAGAGACCAGATAGAGAGTCAACAACATCTGGAATCCACATCTGTTGCTGGATGTTAAAGGAACAGTACCACAGGAACTGGAGAAATGTTATCAAACTACTAATCTCGTTTAACCCAGAACTAAAATCTTGGTAATTTGGTCAGATACCTTAGAATTTACCTAGTCTGTCCACAAGATATTATGTAACAACCTACTTATCTATCAACTGTCATGTCAATGTAAACTAAAGGCAATACGTTTTTCGAAAATAATTAGGTCAAGAAATTGCTTTATTTTCAGTTCTTGATCACAATGCCACAATGTATATGCATTGAATATCCACTAGAGGGTAATGGTGTTTCAAAACAGGGTTTTCGACTGATGTTGACACAAGGCGTTGACGAGTTGGGAAAAAACGTTGAAAATGGGTCAGAGACCAAAAGTGAGGAAGTAGCTCTCTAAAGATAACTTTCCTTGGCTAAGTAGGATTGTGCAACATTGTTATGAAATTATGACATGATTCCTTTAACCCCTCCCCCTGTCCCCTACTGTAGAGATGATCTGTTGCAGCAGCATGTTTTGAACCGTTCTATCCACGTGCCCCATATCGGGTTACAAAGCATACCCTTTGTTTACCACATGGCTGAGCGTTAAAAGGATCTTGACTGTTTATGTATCTTTAAAATTACAAAAAAATCAGGACAGTAGAATACAACACAACTATATGTCATTGACCAGAGTGTGCTTGTAAATCATGTAAATGGTTGTTTGTTTTCCATCCAATTTATATTGTAAACTCATTGTCAGCATTCAGCAATAAGGAAAGTTACTAAAGTATGTCTGATTTATACTATTCTGGTCTCTCAACTCATGATCATAAGTGACCCAATGAGTATAAATTAGACCTATAGCACTATCAGGCAATATCCTGCACTTTATTACATTCTTGGTGTTGACAAAAAAGTTTCCTGATTTTCTGAGAAAAAAAATTCTACATCAGGGAAGTTTTGTTTGCAAACAAAGGCCAGCCACGCGGAGGACAGAGGTACTTTGGGAAGTGCTGTTTTCTGATTGCACAACTGTAAAGCACAACCCCTTCTTATGAAATACACTACCCATAAGCACCAATAACTCCAGCTGACTGGGTCGGCATATTCTGAGGATGTGACATATATCTCGCTGTGATGTTTACCATTTGTTACAGTTCTTTGTCTCTGCGAGCATAACAAGTCAGGATGTCTAGAAAATAGAGAAATACATTTTTTTTTTTTTTTTTGTATAAATAAACGTATTTTTATCATACAATTTTTGGACCAAGAATTTTTCTTTCAACTTTCTTTTCTTTTTCCACTACTCCAAATAGCCGAGGCGGTTCATACGGAGACTTTTGCATAAGGAAGGTAAGGTACTTTAGTAAAAATAGCAAGTAATATATAACGTATATTCCAATACTCTCTTGTATTCAGTTGTGGCATTGGATTTTTGGTCAACATACTGTATGCCTTCATTTTGTTGGTCTAAGCGTAAAAGCGCACTGTTCAAGGTTTCCGAGAATAGGTCATCGATTTTTGGCTGATGAGACACAATAGAAAAGGCTACCATCTATAGCAGATATCACGGGTTTTTAACTTTTTTGGAGTTGTTATTGTACATGCGTTTTATTTTAAACATTTTGACAGTCATAATACACCTATTGCTTCATCAATATTGACATTTGATCATTATAATAATGTTCGATTCCATGCTGCATAACATAGATTCTGTCAATCCTGATCAGAATTTAATATGCTCAACCTTTTTGGGATTTGCTTGTTTATTGTGCGTAAATACGTGTATATGACCATTCCCATTTTAGAAATCACCTAGTCGAATCTCTCAAAAAAGACGCGACAAGAAGACGAGGTCACTGTGGCTATATAAGAGATGCAATAGCTACAGAGAACACTTTACTATGGCAGGACTGAACTCCAATGGAGTGGAGTTTAGTCCGCTAACTTTGTTGTTGTCTTTATAGCCTAGCTACACAGGTCAAAGAAGGCACTGCCACTTGCAACCCTGTCCTTTGTGTTGCTTAATTACTAGGAGGTGCTGCGGCTGCGGACTAGGATAACTCACACAAACAGTTGTGTGTTTTGTTCCGCTTGTACGTCTCAACCGCCAGGTTAAATATAGCTCGGATGAGAATGACCACATTCATCAGATAGCCAGACCGGTGCGCTGCGGTTATTTACCACCTCTGCTTAGTAACCGCACGCACGTGACCTGAGTGAAGAGCGCACGCTGGTGCCTGAAAGACATCATGAGACAATGTCAACTTCTTTATCATTATGTAAAAACAAGCAGGTTCTCATGGCAGAATGAGACAGTGAAGGAATTAATTTCCCCTCTGAATTAAATAGATGGTTTGAGATAGTAGGCCTGGGGCTGTACACCTGTGTGTGTGCGTGTTCGCGTGTGTGTGTTCGTATAAAATCTGTGCGCTGAAGACATACTACGCATTATACCTGTTTTATGCTCCAAACTTGCCATTCTCTGGAGGTGAAAAAAGATGACTCAGGAGTGACCCCGAGGCTCTCTCCCAGAATTGATGATAATCTAGTTTGCCATTAATCTGGTTGGCATTAATCTGGTTTGGCAGTCTGTCTGTTTCAAAGACTGTGCCCCTAGGATCCACAGTTAGAGCATCACTGTTGAAAAGACTACAGGCCTGGCTTCAACAGGCTTCGCAGATTGCTCACTGATAAAAGCATGATGAGGTGATGCCTTTCTTTTCTTCTCCTAGTTTCCTTCAAAACAAACATGATTGATGTACCGTTGCACCACAACCTTTCTAGCTCTATTGTCCTTGTGATTACTGGCCTTTTCAACTGTAGTACTATGGCCCAGGGCACATCTGCTTCAGTACAGAGACAGAGGAAGTGGTTAGTAGATATGTGCATATGCAGGGCCGGCTCTAGCCTTTCGGCAAAGTTAATTTCCTGCAATACAACATATTTTGAGTGTAGAGAAAATGTTGCAGTTTTAAAGCAAGTTTTCTGCAATTTTACACATTTTACCATGGGGCGTAGAGAAAATGTTGCAGTTTTAAAGCAAGTTTTCTGAAATTCTACACATTTTGTAATGACTTATGCCATGTTAATATGATATTTGAGAATTACAAACAAAATCAATCGAGGCCCCCTGGAGGTCAGGGCCTCTGGGCACAGTATTTGACCATAATTAGATAGCTGGCTAGACTAACTACCAATCTAAACATTGTTAGCTGACATGCTGACTGTCAGTGACTGACATAACAAGAGAATAACTGCTGATGCACAACCACGTTTTGAAAATGGCACCTGGTGTGTTCTACTATTCTTACTCTCAATAGTAAGTTGAGACCCCACTGAGTTCTAAAAATAAATAAAATACAAATATTTTGTATGTCGCTTATGCCTGGAAGCGGCCCTGTGTGAATGGCTCAAGTTTATAAGCCCTCAAAACTACAACTTTTCTTCTACCCTGAAGACAGTGGAATTGTTAGTACAACTAGTTTTCTCTCTCTGAAGCTCAAAGCAGGCTGTTTCCCATGTGACTTCTTTATGACTATTGCCTCTGGAGAGTACTTGGTTTCTCCATTTCGTCACAGCAGTGGTTCAAGTTCAGTAGTTAAGTTCAACTTCAAGTGACTTGTATAACTTGATTTGTACTTATATATAACAATTGTAAGATTTGATCTAGAGCTACATATGCTTATAACACATCTATAAAACATGCACAATCAGATCTACTGTTCCTTAGTGTATATCACCACATGTAACATGATCCGGTATCCGGTCGGTCTAACCTTATTTCCTGTTGTCCCTCCCGGTATCCGGTCGGTCTAACCTTATTTCCTGTTGTCCCTCCAGGTATCACGTAGGTCTATAGGGCAGCAGCCATGGTGTTGATCCTGGGCAGACGGCTCAACAGGGAGGACTCTGGGACCAGGGACTCCCCCGCCGTCAAACGAAAGGTGCTCACTAAACCCACACATTTTATCACAACTCAGAGTTCTTACTAGTCCTGATAAGTGTTTTGAAGTGCAATATGTATCAATTATTTCTCCAGTGACAAATAAAAACATACTAAAAACACATTTTTCCAAGAAGCAAAACAAACTGAACATGGCCAAGACATTACATTTTACATTTTTCGTCATTTAGCAGACACTCTTATCCAGAGCGACTTACAAATTGGTGCATTCACCTTATGATAGCCAGTGGGACAACCACTTTACAATATATCAAATCTATATATATATATATATTTTTGGGGGGGGGAGTGGGGTAGTGGGAGGGTATAAGGATTACTTTTATCCTATCCCAGGTATTCCTTAAAGAGGTGTCTCCGGAAGGTGGTGAGTGACTCCGCTGTCCTGGCGTCGTGAGGGACCTTGTTCCACCATTGGGGTGCCAAGACCCTCAACACCTTCAGTTTATCACTTTTGACTGTAGATTAAAAGTTACAGAGTAGGCCTTTAAAATGAAACTCATTCTTCTCATCCCTCCAAGGTGTTCGAAGTGGACTCCAAAACTCTGACCGGTAATGAAGTTCTAGACTTCTCCTCCGGCTCCTCCCACTCGGAGGCCATCTTGCAGGTGTTCAACGAGTTCCGCGACAGCCGCCTCTTCACTGACGTGGTCATCAGCGTGCAGGGCCGCGAGTTCCCCTGCCACCGTGCAGTGCTCTCCGCCTGTTCCTCCTACTTCCGCGCCATGTTCTGTAACGACCACCGCGAGTCGCGTGAGATGCTGGTGGAGATCAACGGCATCCTGGCCGAGGCCATGGACTCTTTCCTCAGCTACGTCTACACGGGCCGCGCCAAGATCACCACCGACAACGTGCAGTTCCTCTTCGAGACCTCCAGCCTCTTCCAGATCTCCACGCTCCGCGACGCCTGCGCCAAGTTCCTGGAAGACCAACTCGACCCCTGCAACTGCTTGGGCATCCAACGCTTCGCCGATGCCCACGCTCTGAAACAGCTGGCCAGCCGCTGCCGCTCGTACGCCCTGGCCAACTTTCCTGACGTGGCCCAGCACGAGGAGTTCCTGGACCTGAGGAGAGATGAGTTGGAGGAGTACATCTGCAGTGACGAACTGACCATCGGGAAGGAGGAGGTGGTGTTTGAGGCGGTGATGCGCTGGGTGTACCACAGTGTGGAGCCCCGGAGGCCCGTGCTTAAGGACCTGCTGCACCACGTCCGGCTGCCCCTGCTGCACCCCAACTACTTTGTCCAGACAGTGGAAGGAGACCAGATCATCCAGACGGCGCCAGAGTGCTACCAGCTCCTCCACGAGGCCCGGCGGTACCACGTACTGGGCAACGAGATGATGTCCCCCAGGACCCGCCCACGCAGGTACGGTGCAGGGGATGTTGGGAGGTGTAGTTCAGAGACTTGATCAGTCAATCAATTCAATAGAACTGTATTGTTCCTCAAGGGGAAATTGATTTGGCACAGCTTTTGGGATAGAACAATTCAACAGATCTAGGTAGGGCAGAGTTCACCTCATGTCTTCAAATAGTCCTCTATTTATTGTAAGGCCCTGAAGACACTAGGGCCCACTCAGATATGAGGATGTGTTGTGACTGAACACGGTACAGTTCCTTCTTCCCTGCAAGTCAACTGGAAGACAGATTATATGTCATCTCTAATTCCTCTTGGCTCATCACTCATCTGTCACAATCATTTTATGGGGATTAACTCTAATCCTAAAAAGAAGGATAGGAAATGTCTGTTTGCAAACAAAAACCACTGCCACTTTGCTCTCAGCTCAGGTAAAGAACCACCCACCTTTGTCTCTGTGAGGAGAAAGATGAGAGAGAGAGAGAGAGAGAGAGAGAGAGAGAGAGAGAGAGAGAGAGAGAGAGAGAGAGAGAGAGAGAGAGAGAGAGAGAGAGAGAGAGAGAGAGAGAGAGAGAGAGAGAGAGAGAGAGAGAGAGAGAGAGAGAGAGAGAGAGAGAGAGAGAGAGAGAGAGAGAGAGAGAGAGAGAGAGAGAGAGAGAGAGAAAGGGAGAGAGGGAGGGAGATAGATAGAGAGAGAGAGAGAGAGAGAGAGAGAGAGAGAGAGAGAGAAAGAAAGGGATAAGACAGAGATGAGTGAAAGATGAGAGGAAGAATGTCAGACTCAGTATTCCACTGTTTTCTCCTCCACAGTAGATGGTTTTGGGTTACAACATGAATGTGTGCCTGCAGTGTTATTGTGCAGACACAGAGGTTTGTTTTATAGTCCTGTTTTGTAATGAAATTGTGTCATGAGGTGGAAGAGCTTGTCCATACACATTCCAGTTTTTCTGCCAGAATAACGGCTATGTTGCAAGCCTTTGTAGCCTTAACCATTCGTACATTGGGTCTTGTTTTAATAGCAGTAGTGAAGCAGCGAGTCACATACAGCCCCGTTTTGTTTGTGTACGATATACATAGGATCATATGAGTGTGTGTGATGAGTTCATCCACAGAGAATGTTCTGGACGTGTCTTTATGTATTCTGTGTTACATGTTAGAGTATGTGTGATGAGTGTTAGCAGATCAGTTCAACTGGTCTTTAAAGCCACATAGACACGTCTGCTGTTTTAGACGTCACTGGTTTCAACAGTGCTTTTCTCCTGTCACTGGTTTCAACAGTGCTTTTCTCCTGCCTGCGGAGTTGTCTGGGTTAAGTATTATTTGACGCTGGGTGCCAGTTAGCTAGCAGGGAGGTGACGTGTCTCTCTCAAGAGTACCGTGTCAGTATCCAGGCAGATCAGAACTGGCGTGGAGCCTGCCGTCTGTCTGTGTCTGTCTGGGTCTGTCTGGGTCTGTCTGTCTGTGTCTTTCTGTGTCTGTCTGTCTGTCTGTGTATGTGTCTGTCCGTGTCTGTCTGTGTCTGTCTGTGTCTGTCTGTCTGTCTGTCTGTCTGTCTGTCTGTCTGTCTGTCTGTCTGTCTGTCTGTCTGTCTGTCTGTCTGTGTCTGTCTGTCTGTCTGTCTGTCTGTCTGTGTCTGTGTCTGTGTCTGTGTCTGTGTCTGTGTCTGTGTGTCTGTGTGTGTAGCCCCAGGACCCCTAGTTCCAGCTCTTGCCAACAGATGCATGCCATCACCAACTTTCAGCCCCCAACAGGGCCCCCATCTCTGGGGAAAGCCTGGGGCTCTGAATGCTCTCTGTGGATCACTCACCTGAGTTTAGCTCCACACACCCCTGACCTCAGCTTCTTACCTATGACCTGCACTCGTCATTACCAGTGCTGTGTCTAAACAGAAAGGGGGAATGTAGGGGAAAGGTATGGGGAAAGTGTAAGAAAACATGTTGTTGGCTAGCAAATTGACTCCCTGTATAAATCAAGGTTAAATGTCATTGAGTTTGATTTAGAGTTAGGATATTCTGAAGTTTAATTATAAAGGATTAAGGATTCTTGACAGTACCACATAGTGTGGAGTTGCAGTGAATCGCTCCCCCCAACCGAAGGAAATCATGTCATAGCCCTGGCATGCACTTTCCAAACAGTGAGGCAGATAGAGAAGCATTCAGTTGGTTTATTGAGGTCATTGATATTCAGTGGTCTTTATTAGGTTATTTCTGTTGTTATGAAGAATGTGTATTTTGAGTCTTTTGCCAGGTAGACAAGTACAATCATGTGAATAAAGTATGACATATTACACGTTGTGAATTACCAGTCTATAGCTGTGCAGCGTACTGCCTTCTCTTTTTCACTCTAGTCATAAATCAAACTGACTGGCCTGTATTGTGGTGTTGCTGAGTTGTATCTCATTGCTGTCTCGTTTTCCCACAGTCACCTGCATTGTGTATGTTCCTCTGGAGTGGTGCTGTGTTGTGTAATGTTGCTATGTGTAGTGTAGTCTTTCTGTGCTGTCGTCTTATTTCTCCACAGCGACTAGTGTTAGGTTTATTTTGATGAGTCTTGTTACTGTATTGTTGGTTTATTCTCTCTCTCTCTCTCTCTCTCTCTCTCTCTCTCTCTCTCTCTCTCTCTCTCTCTCTCTCTCTCTCTCTCTCTCTCTCTCTCTCTCTCTCTCTCTCTCTCTCTCTCTCTCTCTCTCTCTCTCTCTCTCTCTCTCTCTCTCTCTCTCTCTCTCTCTCTCTCTCTCTCTCTCTCTCTCTCTCTCTCTCTCTCTCTCTCTCTCTCTCTCTCTCTCTCTCTCTCTCTCTCTCTCTCTCTCTCTCTCTCTCCCCTCCTTCCTCCTTCCCTCTATCTGCAGGTCAACAGGCTTCTCAGAGGTGATCGTGGTGGTGGGGGGCTGTGAGAGGGTGGGAGGGTTCAACCTGCCCTACACAGAGTGTTACGACCCTGTGACGGGAGAGTGGAAGTCCCTGGCCAAGCTCCCAGAGTTCACCAAGTCAGAGTACGCCGTCTGTGCCCTGCGTAATGACATCCTGGTCTCAGGTGAGCTCCTCGTCTGTTGGCTGACAGTCTGCCATCCTAAACAAGGATTAGTCATGGAATATGTCATCATATGAATTGGTTATGTCAAGAAAGAGATCAGGAAATGCCAGGAAGTATACATGGGAGCCATCTACTTTAATTGGTTAATTGTAGTAACATTCTTCCCTTGTATCATCTGCTTAATGACCACAGATAGCTAGAAGGATTGGATAGGGCTCTACCTATCACTATAACCTATGCTACCAGTCCAGATGGCCATTAATAGAGACAGGAATCGCTGGTCCGACCAGGAAAAAATGAAAAACTCATTCATTCAAGAAAGGAGACCAGCTAAGGGAATAATTATTTTACAGCCTATTGAGACACACAGCTGTAGAGTACTCAGATATGTCTTCCCTCTCTGTGGAGTGAAGAAAAGGGAGTAATGTAATGTAATGTTAGCCATGTGTTTTTTGTTTTTTATAAGAGGAAAATGTGAGAGCAACATCTGGACACACTCTGCAGGCGCGGTGCCCAGGGAGGCCCTTATTGGCCAGCTCTGTCACGGTTTCGGCCGAGGCTGCCTCTCTCCCTTGTTCGGGCAGGCTTCGGCGTTCGTCGTCTCCGGAATTCTAGCTGCCACCGCTAGATGTTTCATGTTCGTTTGCTTTTGTCTGTTTGTTTACACACCTGTTTCTGTTTTGACGTAATTAGTGTCCTATAAGTTTCTCGTTGTGTTTGTCTAGTGTTGTGTGTGATTGTTTCCGTCAGTGTTGTGTTTTGCTCGGTTGAGCGTATTGTCTCCACTGTGCTGGAGCTTATTTTTGCACTTGTGTGTGCACCGTTACATTTTGTCGCACCTGTTAGTGCGCATTTACCTTTCGCCTTCGTGCGGGTTTTGCTGTCGGGCTTAGTTGTCCTGTTGCCTGTGTTGGGCCAGTAATACAGCCTTTGGAACATTCAGTCTGCGTCCTGCGTTTGATTCCTACACTACACCTACAACACGCCCTGACAAGCTCACTCATTCCATCTTTTCCCATTGGCCAAGAGTCAGGGTCACACGGCTCTTTGTGCTTTATAGCTTTCGAGGATAAAATTGCTCATAAATGCTGATCTATGGTCAGTCTGAGTCTTACCCTCTAATGGTTGAGGTTAGGGTTTACGGAAGGTAAGCTGATCCTAGATCTGAGCCAATGAGGAACTTCTACCCAGGGCTTTTATAGCCATTTGACCGGGCTGATTAATACTGGGAAAAGTGTGCTGACCAAGTGTGGCGCAAACTGCCCTTTTTAAAGCCTCAGTGGGCCCAAGTTTAACAGGGCATCAGTAGGATAACGTCATCTACAGTCCCTGATGAAAACAGAACGGGTTCCAATGTAATACCAAACCTCAGGCTTTCCCTGTAAGTTCACAGTCTGGCCTTGAGGGAAAGAGTTCAGTGTTTATGTCTTGTGCTCTACATGTCCTCACGTGTGCGCTATCAATCTACCCGCAAGCCATGCCTGGAAATGTCAACATATTGTCCCCCTCCCTCCCTCCCTCCCTCTCATCTCTCTTGCTCTCTCTCTCTTTCGGTCACTCATTCCTCCTCTTATTATTTATTACCCTCTCTCATTCTTCATTGGTCTTTCTCTCTCCCCATTAGTTCTACTAGTTTCTTTCCCTTTCCCCTCCTTTCTTTCTCTAACTTTATCTACAACATGTTCCCCCTTTATTGCCCCTCTCTCTCTCTCTCTCTCTCTCTCTCTCTCTCTCTCTCTCTCTCTCTCTCTCTCTCTCTCTCTCTCTCTCTCTCTCTCTCTCTCTCTCTCTCCCTCTGTCCCTCTCTCTCTATCCCTCCCTCTCTCTCTCTCTCTCTCTCTCTCTCTCTCTCTCTCTCTCTCTCTCTCTCTCTCTCTCTCTCTCTCTCTCTCTCTCTCTCTCTCTCTCTCTCTCTCTCTCTCTCTCTCTCTCTCTCTCTCTCTCTCATCTCTCTCTCTATCTCTCTCTCTCTCCCTCAGTCCCCCCCTCTCCTTTCCTCTCTCTCACCTTCTCTCCCTCTGTCCCCCCTTCTCTCTCTTCTTCCCTCTTTGGCTCTCACACACCTACTCTGGAGGGTGTCCATCAGTACAGCTGCAGTAAAGCCCAGTCTTCAATAGGATCAGAATGAGATGAACCGTGACTGTGACCATGACCCTAAACATCTTTCCCACAGTGACTGCATACTTCAGCTCTCAACACTCACTGTCAATGACCACAATATGACCAAACGGTTCACCTCTCTGCTCACCACTGTGGGTATCCTAACCTGAACTGATGTCAGTGGGAGATTTGGGTGGCCATTTGACCACATTAACCAACCCAACCAACGCTAATTTCACTGGATTCCTGCAAATCCAGAATTCCAGAACACACCAGTGATTGTATTTGACAGTAGTTGGAATGTTCAAAATAACTCAGAGATCGACCGTAATGATCTACTGTACTATACCTACATTTCTGAGAAAGCTGTCAAATAAATCACCTTTGCCTCCTGTGTCTCGGCATGCCCCTCTCCTTGACTTTTCCTAAGGGGTGTTTTTAACGTGACGGTCCGTCCTCCTGTGTAGGAGTTGATGCTCAGTAGGAACACTTCCTTCCTGTGAGAACAGACCTGGTTTGGAAGCTTAATGAGTAGGTTCAACATCATGGTGCACTTTGAAGTGTTTGAAGTTTATTTGTTTTGTTTTTTTGTCTTGAAAACTGGTTCTTATCATATGCTCTGTTTGTTATTTGGAGACAGACAGGAGCCAGAGGGTGGTAGTCTATAGAGATGGAGTAGAGATGGAGAGACCAATGTGATTATCAGTTGATTAGTAACAGTACCTTGACTGACTGACTGACAGACACCACTATTAGAGGGTTATATAATAGTCACATACCACTACCCACCACTCACACATAACAATGGCTGTTGACTATGACTTCATCTACTTTGTCCTATCCTCAGTCTTCACCTAAAATAATTCTCTGATGGAAGTCACATGGCATTATGTTTCAGCCAGCGTTTTCACAAAAAAATATTTTCTCAAAAAACGACTGGTTTCCACTATCCAGTCTATTCCTATGGGTGGACAGAAGGGGAATCAGAGGACTGGGACATACAGCATTGTCCATTGTTTGGTTTGTGTGACGTCAGGATCAAACACGAGCCTCTGTCTGTAGCCCCATCTGCCCAGTTGACAGCTGGCTGTTGATGTGTGGAGCATTTAATGATAGTAGTCACTCAGTGCCTCAGAGGTTTGTCTCAATGGACAACATGAATGCAACCAATAAACCGGCTTAGCTGAATACAAAAAAAGAAACCAACACATTTGTTTTTTTCTGGACAGCCTCTGAGGTCATGTTGCTGCTCGCTGCAGTACACAGCCAGCCTCTGAGGTCATGTTGCTGCTCGCTGCAGTACACAGCCAGCCTCTGAGGTCATGTTGCTGCTCGCTGCAGTACACAGCCAGCCTCTGAGGTCATGTTGCTGCTCACTGCAGGACACAGCCAGCCTCTGAGGTCATGTTGCTGCTCACTGCAGTACACAGCCAGCCTCTGAGGTCATGTTGCTGCTCACTGCAGTACACAGACAGCCTCTGAGGTCATGTTGCTGCTCCCTGCAGTACACAGACAGCCTCTGAGGTCATGTTGCTGCTCGCTGCAGTACACAGCCAGCCTCTGAGGTCATGTTGCTGCTCGCTGCAGTACACAGCCAGCCTCTGAGGTCATGTTGCTGCTCGCTGCAGTACACAGCCAGCCTCTGAGGTCATGTTGCTGCTCACTGCAGGACACAGCCAGCCTCTGAGGTCATGTTGCTGCTCACTGCAGTACACAGCCAGCCTCTGAGGTCATGTTGCTGCTCACTGCAGTACACAGACAGCCTCTGAGGTCATGTTGCTGCTCCCTGCAGTACACAGACAGCCTCTGAGGTCATGTTGCTGCTCGCTGCAGTACACAGCCAGCCTCTGAGGTCATGTTGCTGCTCGCTGCAGTACACAGCCAGCCTCTGAGGTCATGTTGCTGCTCACTGCAGGACACAGCCAGCCTCTGAGGTCATGTTGCTGCTCACTGCAGTACACAGCCAGCCTCTGAGATCATGTTGCTGCTCACTGCAGTACACAGCCAGCCTCTGAGGTCATGTTGCTGCTCCCTGCAGGACACAGCCAGCCTCTGAGGTCATGTTGCTGCTCACTGCAGGACACAGCCAGCCTCTGAGGTCATGTTGCTGCTCACTGCAGTACACAGCCAGCCTCTGAGGTCATGTTGCTGCTCACTGCAGTACACAGACAGCCTCTGAGGTCATGTTGCTGCTCACTGCAGTACACAGACAGCCTCTGAGATCATGTTGCTGCTCGCTGCAGTACACAGCCAGCCTCTGAGGTCATGTTGCTGCTCACTGCAGTACACAGACAGCCTCTGAGGTCATGTTGCTGCTCGCTGCAGTACACAGCCAGCCTCTGAGGTCATGTTGCTGCTCACTGCAGGACACAGCCAGCCTCTGAGGTCATGTTGCTGCTCACTGCAGTACACAGACAGCCTCTGAGGTCATGTTGCTGCTCGCTGCAGTACACAGCCAGCCTCTGAGGTCATGTTGCTGCTCGCTGCAGTACACAGAAAGCCTCTGAGGTCATGTTGCTGCTCGCTGCAGGACACAGCCAGCCTCTGAGGTCATGTTGCTGCTCACTGCAGGACACAGCCAGCCTCTGAGGTCATGTTGCTGCTCACTGAAGGACACAGCCAGCCTCTGAGGTCATGTTGCTGCTCGCTGCAGTACACAGACAGCCTCTGAGGTCATGTTGCTGCTCGCTGCAGTACACAGCCAGCCTCTGAGGTCATGTTGCTGCTCGCTGCAGTACACAGCCAGCCTCTGAGGTCATGTTGCTGCTCGCTGCAGTACACAGCCAGCCTCTGAGGTCATGTTGCTGCTCACTGCAGGACACAGCCAGCCTCTGAGGTCATGTTGCTGCTCACTGCAGTACACAGCCAGCCTCTGAGGTCATGTTGCTGCTCACTGCAGTACACAGCCAGCCTCTGAGGTCATGTTGCTGCTCCCTGCAGTACACAGACAGCCTCTGAGGTCATGTTGCTGCTCGCTGCAGTACACAGCCAGCCTCTGAGGTCATGTTGCTGCTCGCTGCAGTACACAGCCAGCCTCTGAGGTCATGTTGCTGCTCACTGCAGGACACAGCCAGCCTCTGAGGTCATGTTGCTGCTCACTGCAGTACACAGCCAGCCTCTGAGATCATGTTGCTGCTCACTGCAGTACACAGCCAGCCTCTGAGGTCATGTTGCTGCTCCCTGCAGGACACAGCCAGCCTCTGAGGTCATGTTGCTGCTCACTGCAGGACACAGCCAGCCTCTGAGGTCATGTTGCTGCTCACTGCAGTACACAGCCAGCCTCTGAGGTCATGTTGCTGCTCACTGCAGTACACAGACAGCCTCTGAGGTCATGTTGCTGCTCACTGCAGTACACAGACAGCCTCTGAGATCATGTTGCTGCTCGCTGCAGTACACAGCCAGCCTCTGAGGTCATGTTGCTGCTCACTGCAGTACACAGACAGCCTCTGAGGTCATGTTGCTGCTCGCTGCAGTACACAGCCAGCCTCTGAGGTCATGTTGCTGCTCACTGCAGGACACAGCCAGCCTCTGAGGTCATGTTGCTGCTCACTGCAGTACACAGACAGCCTCTGAGGTCATGTTGCTGCTCGCTGCAGTACACAGCCAGCCTCTGAGGTCATGTTGCTGCTCGCTGCAGTACACAGAAAGCCTCTGAGGTCATGTTGCTGCTCGCTGCAGGACACAGCCAGCCTCTGAGGTCATGTTGCTGCTCACTGCAGGACACAGCCAGCCTCTGAGGTCATGTTGCTGCTCACTGCAGGACACAGCCAGCCTCTGAGGTCATGTTGCTGCTCGCTGCAGTACACAGACAGCCTCTGAGGTCATGTTGCTGCTCGCTGCAGTACACAGCCAGCCTCTGAGGTCATGTTGCTGCTCGCTGCAGTACACAGACAGCCTCTGAGGTCATGTTGCTGCTCGCTGCAGGACACAGCCAGCCTCTGAGGTCATGTTGCTGCTCACTGCAGGACACAGACAGCCTCTGAGGCTCTATAGACACCCTTTCTTAATTATGGCTAAACACCCATTCTAAGACCAACAGACTGTGACGGATTGAGAAATAATTTCATTTCATTGTTAGAAGATAAGCTCTAGCAGTTGGAGCAGGTGTGGAGGAGTGAAATGAAGATGGGACTTCTGATCTTAATGTTTACCAGCTTAGCAATTATATTTGATGTATCATATATTGTCATTAAGACATGCATAATTATACTTGTCAATGTTATGAATATGTCTTTATGTCACCATAGGACTTATCATCTGGTTTTGTTGCTTCCCGCTGGGCACAGATGTCAATTCAATGTCTATTCCACGTTGGTTCAACGTGATTTCATTGAAATTAAGTGGACACAATGTTGATACAACCAGTGTGTGCCCAGTGGGATGTTATTGTTCATATTGTTGTTTTGGGATTCTGTTGAGGCTGAGTCTGGCTAACATGCATGACCCCCTGGTTAATCGTTTCTCCTCTACTCTCTCTCTCTCAACACAGCTTCACAAACACTGAACCATCTGTTTGTTTAGAAGAAATCAGTTTGCCCTGAGCCAGTAGGATGATTCTGATGAGGGTTTTCTTTCTGTGACACTCAGCATTCATGTCAATCTCCCAACATCTTCATATCAAGTCAGAGGGAACTCATGTACAGGGAAAAACTTGACCTATTTCACGACTTCTCTCAAAAACATAGAGTCATGTTAAACATGAAAACAGTCAAACATGATTTGTTGAACTGTCCGTTTACCCTGCATCTATTCCATTGTTTCTATTGTGTTAGCAAAAAAGTCCTGTTGGTTTAGTGATGTCTTTGTTTTCACAAGGATCAGTGGGGCCTTTTGATTGACTCAGGCTGTAAAGGAACAGCAGGCAGGTGCTGAGGGAGGGAGGGAGGGAGGGAGGGAGGGAGGGAGGAGAGAGAGAGAGAGAGAGAGAGAGAGAGAGAGAGAGAGAGAGAGAGAGAGAGAGAGAGAGAGCGAGAGAGAGGAATGGAAGGAGAGAGAGAGAGAGCAATCGAGCGAGTGATGAAGGGAAGGAGAGAGCGAGCGATAGCGAGAGGGAGAGAAAGAGGGAGGGAGTGAGGTGTTGTGTCAGAGCTTGCTAGCAACGTGTCTGCAACCTGGTTGGTTTAACTACACATGTTGTTGTTGCTTCTTGCTGAGGAGAAGAGAAAAAAAACAGTTCCTTAAAGTACATGTTTGCCCAGAGACAGGGAGTAGAGAAAATCATCCAACTGCTGCTTTATAAAGAAGTGTAATAGGCCAGGGTGTGTGTCTGTGTGTGTCTCTGTGTGTGTTTATGTGCTATACGTGTGTGTTGTAATTTCTTCTTTTTTTTATCAGGTTGCGTGTGTGTATGCGTGTGTTTTGTTTGCTTCGTGTCAGAGTAGACTTTGATTAGCAGGATTACCCATGAAGCCTAGCTCAAACTTTTAACTCAGATTAGACAGAGTCAGCTGTGCCTCACTAAATGTGACCTTGACATTTGAGCCCAAATACATAACCCATGCACAGTTTGGATGTTGTTCAAGATCAACTCAAGATCAACTTGGATTGAATTGGACAGATTTTAGGATTGATGCTTGCTTTGTTTTTTTTGTTGGTCTCAGACAAAACAGTTTTCAGATGAGTAAAAACAGCCGAAGAAGACAATGACAAGACAACACAATGACAAAGTTGAAACACTGTTGTAGTAGAGGTGGTTCGGTGAACTACACTCTCACAAGATGAGTCACCTTGCCTGAGACCTTTGTGCTACCTCCCAGTGTTAATGCCTAGGCTTTAGCTCATTGGGCTAACACCGACCAGAGTCACGCAGACTCAAGGCTAACAGTGTTGTGTGTGTGTGTGTGTGTGTGTGTCTGTGTTTGTGTGTGTGTGTGTGTTCCAGGGGGTCGTATCAACGGCAGAGACGTGTGGATGTACAACTCCCAGCTCAACCTGTGGATCAGAGTGGCTTCACTCAACAAGGGACGCTGGAGACACAAGATGGCCGTCCTACTGGGGAAGGTAAGCAGATGACCTAACCACCCTTTATTTACTAATCTTTCTGTTTATTGATGTATTCATTGTCCCCACGTTGAAATCGAGGAGGGGACTGTGGATCTGTCTCCGTCTGTTAGAACGTTTGTACGCTCGTCACACGCCATATCTCAGACAGCACTGGCCCGATTTTTACCAAACTTGTGTGAATGATGCATCCTGCCATAGAGATCCGGCATTTACAAAATTACACTGATTGGCCAGATGGTGACGCTTTAAAAAGCGATTGAAAATGCAAACTTTGAAAGGTCACGCCCCTCGCCCTGTTTGACCTAAAGTCATGACATTCGGTACATAGGTCCCTCTCCTCACAAGGAACACATTTGCCTCAGGGACCCATAAGATCCGCCATGATGGATTTTTCGCCATTTAGAATGTTGTGAAAAACACTTAAAACTCTACTCCTCTGGCAGCGAAGGACCGATATTTACGAAACTTGATATGTGGCATCTATGGACCCTCAACGCAATATTTTCCAGACTGGTACCTAAAACAACATGGCCACTATTGACCAATAAACATTCACATGGACGTGGTCTGGCACATAAATGCATATAAATCAGTCACAGATATTTGTATTGTAACACAATTTGGTACGGATGTTGCAAACACTGTCAAGACCCAACATGTTGCCTTGTTATTCATTATAATTATTCATTATTCACTATGTATTCTTTATATATCCATTATCGTTCTCAATGCTGGGCAAAGTACATATACAGTGGCTTGCGAAAGTATTCACCCCCCTTGGCATTTTCCCTATTTTGTTGCCTTACAACCTGGAATTAAAATTGATTTTTTGGGGGTTTGTATCATTTGATTTACACAACATGCCTACCACTTTGAAGATGCAAAATATTTTTTGTTGTGAAACAAACAAGAAATAAGACAAAAAAACTGAAAACTATTCACCCCCCCCCCCCAAGTCAATACTTTGTAGAGCCACCTTTTGCAGCAATTACAGCTGCAAGTCTCTTGGGGTATGTCTCTATAAGCTTGGCACATATAGCCACAGGGATTTTTGCCCATTCTTCAAGGCAAAACTGCTCCATCTCCTTCAAGTTGGATGGGTTCCGCTGGTGTACAGCAATCTTTAAGTAATACCACAGATTCTCAATTGGATTGAGGTCTGGGCTTTGAATAGGCCATTCCAAGACATTTAAATGTTTCCCCTTAAACCACTCGAGTGTTGCTTTAGCAGTATGCTTAGGGTCATTATCCTGCTGGAAGTTGAACCTCCGTCCCAGTCTCAAATCTCTGGAAGACTGAAACAGGTTTCCCTCAAGAATTTCCCTGTATTTAGCACCATCCATCATTCCTTCAATTCTGACCAGTTTCCCAGTCCCTGCCGATGAAATACATAGTTTACGTTTACGTCATTTAGCAGACGCTCTTATCCAGAGCGACTTACAAATTGGTGCATTCACGTTATAGCCAGTGGGTTAACCACTTCACAATGTTTTTTTTTGTTTTTTTTTGGTGGGGGGGGTGGTGTTACATTATCTTATCCCAGCTATTCCTTAAAGAGGTGGGGTTTCAAATGTCTCCGGAAGGTGGTGAGTGACTCCGCTGTCCTGGCGTCGTGAGGGAGCTTGTTCCACCATTGGGGTGCCAGAGCAGCGAACAGTTTTGACTGGGCTGAGCGGGAACTGTGCTTCAGCAGAGGTAGGGGAGCCAGCAGGCCAGAGGTGGATGAACGCAATGCCCTCGTTTGGGTGTAGGGACTGATCAGAGCCTGAAGGTACGGAGGTGCCGTTCCCCTCACAGCTCCGTAGGCAAGCACCATGGTCTTGTAGCAGATGCGAGCTTCAACTGGAAGCCAGTGGAGTGTGCGGAGGAGCGGGGTGATGTGAGAGAACTTGGGAAGGTTGAACACCAGACGGGCTGCGGCATTCTGGATGAGTTGTAGGGGTTTAATGGCACAGGCAGGGAGCCCAGCTGTCACGCCCTGGCTCTGGGGACACTGTTATGTTGAGCCAGGGTGTGTATTCTATGTTTGTATTTCTATGTTGGCCTGAGTGACTCCCAATCAGAGGCAACGAGTGTCAGCTGGTTGTCTCTGATTGGGAGCCATATTTAACTGTCTGTCTTTCACTTTGTGTTTGTGGTTTCTTGTTCGTGTTGGTTTGTGTTTAAACCATAGACGTCACGTTTTTTCGTTTGTTGTTTTGATCGTGTGATCATTTAATAAATATAATATGTTCACCTTCAACGCTGCACATTGGTCTCTCCCTGACGATCGTGACAGAAGAAACCACCAAAACCGGACCAAGCAGCGTGTCCAGGAGCCATCGCTAGCAGATCTCCGTGGCAACCTCGACTGGGTCAAGCCTAGTGAGGAGCAGAGAGGGTGGACTTGGGAACAGTTGAGGAAGAGCTTCGACTGGGTCAAGCCCATTGAGGAGCTGAATAGCGGGAGTTGGAGACAGAGGAGCGAGAGTTGGGCGAAAACGATAGAGGCCTGGCCCACGGGGAGGAGAGACCCCCAGAAAATTTTTAGGGGGGGGCTCACGACGTCGGGGCAGCAGGAGGCCGCGATAGAGCGGTCCAGCGGGTTGGCAGAGGAGGCCGCCAGGTTACGGGGGCCACTGGTCGAAGAGGGGATGGAAGGTGGAGAGGCACGGCGAGAGGTACTGGGGTGTGTTACCAGTCCGGTCCGGCCCGTTCCAGATCCCGGTGTAGGGCCAGTGGTGTGTGTCCCCAGTACGGTCCGGTCTGTTCCTGCTCCCCGCACCAAGTCTGTGGTGTGTTTCGTCAGCCCTGTCCGGCCCGTTCCTGCTCTCCGCACCAAGTCTGTGGTGCGCGTCGCCAGCCCAGTCCGGCCCATTCCTGCTCCCCGCACCAAGTCTGTGGTGCGTCTCGTCAGCCCGGCTCGGCCCATTCCTGCTCCCCGCACCAAGTCAGTGGTGCGCTTCGTCAGCCCGGCTCGGCCCATTCCTGCTCCTCGCACCAAGTCTGTGGTGCGTTTCGTCAGCCCGGCTCGGCCCATTCCTGCTCCCCGCACCAAGTCTGTGGTGCGTTTCGTCAGCCCTGTCCGGCCCATTCCTGCTCTCCGCACCAAGTCTGTGGTGCGCGTCGCCAGCCCAGTCCGGCCCATTCCTGCTCCCCGCACCAAGTCTGTGGTGCGTTTCGTCAGCCCTGTCCGGCCCGTTCCTGCTCTCCGCACCAAGTCTGTGGTGCGCGTCGCCAGCCCAGTCCGGCCCATTCCTGCTCCCCGCACCAAGTCTGTGGTGCGTTTCGTCAGCCCTGTCCGGCCCGCTCCTGCTCCCCACACCAAGCCAGTGGTGTGCGTCGTCAGTCCAGCACGGCCCGTGCCTGTTCCCCACACCAAGCCAGTGGTGTGCGTCGTCAGTCCGGCACGGCCCGTGCCTGTTCCACTGGTGCCTGGTCCGGCACCGGTCAGATGCGTTACGCCGGAGCTAGAGCAATCCGCTCCATCAGTGTGCAGTCCAGCTCCGGCCAGCGGGGCCAGACCGGACCAGGGGTACTTTGGGGGGTTGGAGAGGGAGTGGGGATCAGGCCCGAGCCGGATCCGCCGCCAAGGCGGAGTGCCCACCCGGTCCCTCCCCTGTGGTATTTAGTTGGCGCGGTCGG
This sequence comes from Coregonus clupeaformis, assembly GCF_020615455.1. Classification (NCBI taxonomy): domain Eukaryota; kingdom Metazoa; phylum Chordata; class Actinopteri; order Salmoniformes; family Salmonidae; genus Coregonus; species Coregonus clupeaformis. Next base: position 55,838,743 of record NC_059212.1, read on the forward strand.
AGTCCGCGCCTTTAGGGGGGGGTACTGTCACGCCCTGGCTCTGGGGACACTGTTATGTTGAGCCAGGGTGTGTATTCTATGTTTGTATTTCTATGTTGGCCTGAGTGACTCCCAATCAGAGGCAACGACTGTCAGCTGGTTGTCTCTGATTGGGAGCCATATTTAACTGTCTGTCTTTCACTTTGTGTTTGTGGTTTCTTGTTCGTGTTGGTTTGTGTTTAAACCATAGACGTCACGTTTTTTCGTTTGTTGTTTTGATCGTGTGATCATTTAATAAATATAATATGTTCACCTTCAACGCTGCGCATTGGTCTCTCCCTGACGATCGTGACACCAGCCAACAGCGAGTTGCAGTAATCCAGACGGGAGATGACAAGTGCCTGGATTAGGACCTGTGCCGCTTCCTGTGTAAGGCAGGGTCGTACTCTCCGAATGTTGTAGAGCATGAACCTACAGGATCGGGTCACCGCCTTGATGTAAGCGGAGAACGACAGGGTGTTGTCCAGGGTCACGCCAAGGCTCTTCGCACTCTGGGAGGAGAACACAACGGAGTTGTCAACCGTGATGGCGAGATCATGGAACGGGCAGTCCTTCCCCGGGAGGAAGAGCAGCTCCGTCTTGCCAGGGTTCAGCTTGAAGTGGTGATCCGTCATCCATACTGATATGTCTGCCAGACATGCAGAGATGCGATTCGCCACCTGGTTATCAGAAGGGGGAAAGGAGAAGATTAGTTGTGTGTCGTCTGCATAGCAATGATAGGAGAGGCCATGTGAGGATATGACAGAGCCAAGTGACTTGGTGTATAGCGAGAATAGGAGAGGGCCTAGAACTGAGCCCTGGGGGACACCAGTGGTGAGAGCACGTGGTGCGGAGACAGCTTCTCGCCACGCCACTTGGTAGGAGCGACCGGTCAGGTAGGATGCAATCCAAGAGTGAGCCGCGCCGGAGATGCCCAGCTCGGAGAGGGTGGAGAGGAGGATCTGATGGTTCACAGTATCAAAGGCAGCAGACAGGTCTAGAAGGACAAGAGCAGAGGAGAGAGAGTTAGCTTTAGCAGTGCGGAGAGCCTCCGTGACACAGAGAAAAGCAGTCTCAGTTGAATGACCAGTCTTGAAACCTGACTGGTTTGGATCAAGAAGGTCATTCTGAGAGAGATAGCAAGAGAGTTGGCTAAAGACGGCACGCTCAATGGTTTTGGAGAGAAAAGAAAGAAGGGATACTGGTCTGTAGTTGTTGACATCAGAGCGATCGAGTGTTGGTTTTTTGAGAAGGGGTGCAACTCTCGCTCTCTTGAAGACGGAAGGGACATAGCCAGCGGTCAAGGATGAGTTGATCAGCGAGGTGAGGTAAGGGAGAAGGTCACCGGAGATGGTCTGGAGAAGAGAGGAGGGGATAGGGTCAAGCGGGCAGGTTGTTGGGCGGCCGGCCGTCACAAGTCGCAAGATTTTATCTGGAGAGAGAGGGGAGAAAGAAGTCAAAGCATAGGGTTGACGAAGTCATCCACAGAGAGGGAGGAGGGGGGGGGGATTCAGCAGAGAGGAGAAGGTGGCAAAGAGCTTCCTAGGGTTAGAGGCAGATGCTTGGAATTTAGAGTGGTAGAAAGTGGCCTTAGCAGCAGAAACAGATGAAGAAAATGTAGAGAGGAGGGAGTGAAAAGAAGACAGGGTGGTAGAAAGTGGCCTTAGCAGCAGAAACAGATGAAGAAAATGTAGAGAGGAGGGAGTGAAAAGAAGACAGGTCCGCAGGGAGTCTAGTTTTCCTCCATTTCCGCTCGGCCGCCCTGTTCTGTGAGCTCGCAATGAGTCATCAAGCCACGGAGCTGGAGGGGAGGACCGAGCCGGCCGGGAGGATAGGGTACATAGAGAGTCAAAGGATGCAGAAAGGGAGGAGAGGAGGGTTGAGGAGGCAGAATCAGGAGATTGGAGGGAGAAGGATTGAGCAGAGGGAAGAGATGATAGGATGGAAGAGGAGAGAGTAGCGGGAGAGAGAGAGCGAAGGTTGCGACGGCGCATTACCATCTGAGTAGGGGCAGAGTGAGTAGTGTTGGAGGAGAGCGAGAGAGAAAAGGATACAAAGTAGTGGTCGGAGACATGGAGGGGAGTTGCAGTGAGATTAGCAGAAGAACAGCATCTAGTAAAGATGAGGTCAAGCGTATTGCCTGCCTTGTGAGTAGGGGGGGACGGTGAGAGGGTGAGGTCAAAAGAGGAGAGGAGTGGAAAGAAGGAGGCAGAGAGAAATGAGTCAAAGGTAGACGTAGGGAGGTTGAAGTCCCCCATAACTGTGAGGGGTGAGCCATCCTCAGGAAAGGAACTTATCAAGGCATCAAGCTCATTGATGAACTCTCCAAGGGAACCTGGAGGGCGATAAATGATAAAGATGTTAAGCTTGAATGGGTTAGTGACTGTGACAGCATGGAATTCAAATGAGGAGATAGACAGATGGGTCAGGGGAAAAATAGAGAAAGTCCACTTGGGAGAGATGAGGATTCCTGTGCCACCACCCCGCTGACCAGATGCTCTCGGGGTATGCGAGAACACATGGTCAGACGAGGAGAGAGCAGTAGGAGTAGCAGTGTTCTCAGTGGTAATCCATGTTTCCGTCAGCGCCAAGAAGTCGAGGGACTGGAGGGGAGCATAGGCTGAGATTAACTCTGCCTTGTTGGCAGCAGAACGGCAGTTCCAGAGGCTGCCTGAGACCTGGAACTCCAAGTGGGTGGTGCGTGCAGGGACCACCAGGTTAGAGAGGCAGCAGCCACGCGGTGTGAGGCGTTTGTATAGCCTGTACGGAGAGGAGAGAACAGGGATAGACAGAGGCATAGTTGACAGGCTGCAGAAAATGGCTACAATAATGCAAAGGAGATCGGAATGAAATGAACTAAACATCTGGGAAAGGAGAGAGCGGGGCCTCCCTCACCACAACACCCAAATATAACTCTCCCAACTTCCACCTCAGAAACTATAATTGTTGTAAACTACAGCGGTTCAATGTTTTCTAGGAATAGACTAACTTAGTTTATTCAGCTAGCTGACTAGGTACAGTATTCTTCCGTGAAAATCGTCCAGGGCACCTAGCCATAAGATGCCGCAGCCAGCTAGCATGCCGGACTCCAACAACACGGTTTAGCACCAATACTCTGCCACAACAAACCACCAGTGTGTCAGCACGCCAAGCAGATCGTTTGTGTCCGTGTCTAACGTTGTGGGTTAGTCCCGACAGCTTGAGCGAGTCCGTCGACAACTTATTCAGCCAGTTAGTTAGCTAGAATAGTTAGCATACTAGCTAGCCATTGCTTTCAGACAAAGAAGAAACCCCTCCTTTCACGGCACGAACACACAGAGAGAGCCAAACTAACGTTAACTAGTCACCCATGTCCCGAGTTCCTTGAACGACTATGGCTACCAAAAAACACAAATGTATGTTATGACTTACCCCTAGCAGCTACTGTTAGCTAGCCAAGTGCAAAGCTAGCCACTGAATTGACTCAGCCAGTTCGCGTCTGTTCGCGAGGTCGTTCCAGCTATTGTATACTAGTTGCTATCCAGGTAGCAACAAGCTAGCTAAATTTCAAGCACAGTAGCCACTTACTACCTAGCGTTAACGGTTCAGACAATGAGGTTAGAAAACAGCTGAATGGTAGGCAATTATTGTATGTAACTATTGTAGGCAGCCAGCTGGCATAATTACAGGCACTCTCAGGCGTAAAACAACTATACTGTTGCTAATAGTTGCCAGTAGCTATCCGCCAGCTAGTCCAGGTGGTGGTTTAGCCAGCTAGCTTCGTGCTACGCCGGGCTCAGCCGAATACAATACTAACCTACAATAATTACATACAACAACCCACGATAACTACCTACAATACCTAACTACAATCTAAATACATCGTTTTAGCCTTACTCGACAAAGCCCAAACTATGTATAAAGCCAAGCTTACCCAACTACCTCACCCGACGACGACCTCACCCTTTGCCTGACCAGCTCCTCTCTCATCCCCACAGCATGATGCTGCAACCACCATGCTTCACTGTGGGGATGGTGTTCTCGGGGTGATGAGAGGTGTTGGGTTTGCGCCAGACATAGCATTTTCCTTGATAGCCAAAAAGCTAAATTGTAGTCTCATCTGACCAGAGTACCTTCTTTCATATGTTTGGGGAGTCTCCCACATGCCTTTTGGCGAACACCAAACGTGTTTGCTTATTTTTTTCTTCAAGCAATGGCTTTTTTCTGGCCACTCTTCCGTAACGCCCAGCTCTGTGGAGTGTACGGCTTAAAGTGGTCCTATGGACAGATAGTCCAATCTCCGCTGTGGAGCTTTGCAGCTCCTTCAGGGTCTCTTTGTTGGCTCTCTGATTAATGCCCTCCTTGCCTGGTCTGTGAGTTTTGGTGGGTGGCCCTCTCTTGGCAGGTTTGTTGTGGTGCCATATTCTTTCCATTTTTTAATAATGGATTTAATGGTGCTCCCAACCCTGATCTGTACTTCTCCATAACTTTGTCCCTGACCTGTTTGGAGAGCTCCTTGGTCTTCATGGTGCCGCTTCCTTGGTGGTGCCCCTTGCTTAGTAGTGTTGCAGACTCTGGGGCCATTCAAAACAGGTGTATATATACTGAGATCATGTGACACTTAGATTGCACACAGGTGGACTTTATTTAACTAATTATGTGACTTCTGAAGGTAATTGGTTGCACCAGATCTTATTTAGGGGCTTCATAGCAAAGGGGGTGAATACATATGCACGCACCACTTTTCCGTTATTTATTTTTTGGAATTTATTGAAACAAGTAATTTTTTTTATTTCACTTCACCAATTTGGACTATTTTGTGTTTGTCCATTACATGAAATCCAAATAAAAATCCATTTAAATTACAGGTTGTAATGCAACAAAATAGGAAAAACGCCAAGGGGGATGAATACTTTTGCAAGGCACTGTATACGATCTTAATTTGATCACTTTTTTTTTGCTGAGGATTTTCTTGCAACGGAGGAAATTCAGATTTTTGATATTTAGTATTTTATAAGGATCCCCATTAGCTGTTGAAAGCAGCTACTTTTCCTGGGGTCCAAAAATAGAAAAGAAGGCATAGAGAGCTGCCCTGCTGTACACCCTACATGTTTGGCATTAGAGAAGATTAAAAAACCATAAAACATATGTTTTCTCAACAATAGGTTATGGTCAATAATATCAAAGGCTGCACTGAAATCTAACAGTACAGCTCCCACAATCTTCTTATTATCAATTTCTTTCAACCAATCATCAGTCATTTGTGTCAGTGCAGTACATGTTGAGTGCCCTTCTCTATAAGCATGCTGAAAGTCTGTTGTCAATTTGTTTACAGAGAAATAGCATTGTATTTGGTCTAACACCAACTTTTCCAACAGTTTGCTAAGAGCTGGCAGCAAGCTGATACAGTTGAAGTCGGAAGTTTACATACACCTTAGCCAAATACCTTTAAACTCAGTTTTTCACAATTCCTGACATTTAATCTTTGTAAAATGTCCCTGTCTTAGGTCAGTTAGGATCACCACTTTATTTTAAGAATGTGAAATGTCAGAATAATAGTAGAGAGAATGATTTATTTCAGCTTTTATTTATTTAATCACATTCCCAGTGGGTCAGAAGTTTACATACACTCAATTAGTATTTGGTAGCATTGCCTTTAAATTGTTTAACTTGGGTCAAACATTTTGGGTAGCCTTCCACAAGCTTCCCACAATAACATTTTTACATTTTACATGTTTAGTCATTTAGCAGACGCTCTTATCCAGAGCGACTTACAGGAGCAATTAGGGTTAAGTGCCTTGCTCAAGGGCACATCGACAGATTTTTCACCTAGTCAGCTCGGGGATTAGAACCAGAGACCTTTTGGTTACTGGCACAACGCTCTTAACCACTAAGCTACCTGCCGCCCCAATAAGTTGGGTGAATTTTGGCCCATTCCTCCTGACAGAGCTGGTGTAACTGAGTCAGGTTTGTAGGCCTCCTTGCTCGCACACGCTTTTTCAGTTCTGCCCACACTGTCTATAGGATTGAGGTCAGGGCTTTGTGATGGCCACTCCAATACCTTGACTTTGTTGTCCTTAAGCCATTTTGCCACAACTTTGGAAGTATGCTTGGGGTCATTGTCCATTTGGAAGACCCATTTGCGACCAAGCTTTAACTTCTTCCTGACTGATGTCTTGAGATGTTGCTTCAATATATCCACATCATTTTCCTTCCTCATGATGCCATCTAGCAAAGCACCCCCCCCACAGCATGATGCTGCCACCCCTGTGCTTCACGGTTGGGATGGTGTTCTTCGGCTTGCAAGCGTCCCCCTTTTTCCTCCAAACATAACGATGGTCATTATGGCCAAACAGTTATATTTGTGTTTCATCAGACCAGAGGACATTTCTCCAAAAAGTAAGATCTTTGTCCCCATGTCCCCAGCATCTTCACAAGGTCATTTGCTGTTGTTCTGGGATTGATTTGCACTTTTCGCACCAAAGTATGTTCATCTCTAGGAGACAGAACGCGTCTCCTTCCTGAGCGGTATGACGGCTGCGTGGTCCCATGGTGTTTATACTTGCGTGCTATTGTTTGTACAGATGAACGTGGTACCTTCAGGCGTTTGGAAATTGCTCCCAAGGATGAACCAGACTTGTGGAGGTCTACAATGTTTTTTTCTGAGGTCTTGGCTGATTTCTTTTGATTTTCCATGATGTCAAGCAAAGAGGCACTGAGTTTGAAGGTAGGCCTTGAAATACATCCACAGGTACACCTTCAATTGACTCAAATGATGTCAATTAGCCTATCAGAAGCTTCTAATGCCATGACATCATTTCCTGGAATTTTCCAAGCTGTTTAAAGGCACAGTCAACTTAGTTTATGTAAACTTCTGACCCACTGGAATTGTGATACAGTGAATTATAAGTGAAATAATCTGTCTGTAAACAATTCTTGGAAAAATGACTTTGTGGAGTGGTTGAAAAATGAGTTTTAATGACTCCAACCTAAGTGTATGTAAACTTCCGACTTCAACTGTAGGTCTGCTGTTAGAACCAGTAAAAGCTGCTTTACCACTCTTGGGTAGCGAAATGACTTTGGCTTCCCTCCAGATGAGCTTCATGATTTACATACGTTAACTGAAAACACGCAATAACACATTAGCAGTATTAACAGTTAATGTATTAACAGTTATTAACATATTAACAGTCTTTAACTTTTCACGTAGCCTAATTTTTCCAGCTAATATCCTAACCACCGATCAAGCAACATTATGGACTAAACATTTAAATCCTGTTGCTGCAGGATTATTTTGCTGCGACAATACTGGTCAAATTAAGATCCTACATCTGTAACAGGTGATCTCCCTGTACCTCTCAATAGGATCATTTAGTCCTATTTGAACACCTGAAGGATGCATATTTCCTTTCTCCCCTTCCTTGAATCACTTATTTGACATATGATTGAGAAAGTACAGCAATATTGAATATTTGGACATAGCATTTGGACATAGCATAAGTGCTACTGAATGTGTGTGTTAATGAATCGGTACACTAGCAATGCCAGATGTTTTCCCTAACTACTAAGCCACACTGCTTGCAGCTACTGTATGGTACAGTAGGTATGGTAGCTGGCAGCATTTACTTAGCAGTTAGTATCTAGCATCGGGTGTGTCCATGGAAACAGTCAATTAGAGTGACTGCCAAGAAGAGAAAAAAAAACGTTACAGGAAGACAAGCAAATGTTACCTGGAAAATCAACTGTTGTGACAGAGCTGTTATCGCATAATTAATCCTGTATTTTTCATTGGCTGATGAAACAGTGATTGTTTTGCGGAAATTCCCACATTATGCTTACCTGGCCTAGTCTGAGTATCAGTCTCTTTGGCACATGACATGGAGTACAGGGAGTGGATTAGCTAAAGAGACTCGTACCCAGGCTATACCTGGCCTGATTATAACCTGAGGAATCACACAACTCTGTTGCACACCATAACGCATGATGACTGAGAAAGCATTGAAATGAATGGGGTTGAAACTGAAATGACTGAAATTACCTGAAATCAGCTGAAATCAACTGAAATTAAGAGGGTGTATTATAGTAGAATGAGGACGAGTGGATATGCAGTAGTTGTCCACTTCCTGGATGTGATATGTCATTGGTCAGCCACAGGCAGAGAAAAAAAGGTTAGTCATGTCCCCTCCCTCCATCCTCTTAAAAGGTGTCCCCTCCCCCCATCCTCTTAATAGGTGTACCCTCCCTCCATCCTTTTAAAAGGTGTACCTCCCCCCATCCTCTTAATAGGTGTCCCCTCCCCCCATCCTCTTTATAGGTGTCGCCTCCCCTTTATAGGTGTCCCCTCCCCCCATCCTCTTAATAGGTGTCCCCTCCCTCCATCCTCTTAATAGGTGTCCCCTCCCCCCATCCTCTTAATAGGTGTCCCCTCCCCCCATCCTCTTAATAGGTGTCCCCTCCCCCCATCCTCTTAATAGGTGTCCCCTCCCTCCATCCTCTTAATAGGTGTACCCTCCCCCATCCTCTTAATAGGTGTCCCCTCCCCCCATCCTCTTTATAGGTGTCCCCTCCCCCCATCCTCTTTATAGGTGTACCCTCCCCCCATCCTCTTTATAGGTGTACCCTCCCCCAATCTCTTTATAGGTGTCCCCTCCCCCCAATCTCTTTATAGGTGTCCCCTCCCCCCATCCTCTTAATAGGTGTCCCCTTCCCCCATCCTCTTAATAGGTGTCGCTTCCCCTTTATAGGTGTCCCCTCCCCCCATCCTCTTAATAGGTGTCGCCTCCCCTTTATAGGTGTCCCCTCCCCCCATCCTCTTAATAGGTGTCGCCTCCCCTTTATAGGTGTCCCCTCCCCCCATCCTCTTAATAGGTGTCGCCTCCCCTTTATAGGTGTCCCCTCCCCCCATCCTCTTTGGAAATGGTATCATCCATCCACACTGTTGAACTTCAGTGGCGACTCTAGTTTTCCGTTTCTGCCTTCTGGCTAATAATGACATCATGCCAGATGCATCTCAAGCTTCCCCCGGTCGCCTCCAGGCTCTACAAACAGCCACTTAAACTCAAACTTAAACTCAAACTTCCTGGAGCCATATAACCAGACTCATATTTATGGGAATTCCTCTTATATCTCCTACAGAGACAGGTTATGTCATATAGTTGCAAAACCATCAACTCAATCAACCTTTACAGACGGTTGAACTGTTGGCTTTGTGAGAGCATCTTTCTGCCATTTCAGCTGTTATGTATGAATTTAGCTGATTCCTAAAGCTAACTGCCATACTTGGTCCGATCCAACCCAGCTGCATTTCACCATGTCTCACTCTCCATCCCAGCTAAAACCATGACCATTACTTGCATCTTGCCAATGTGGGGTGAATTGGAGTGAAACAAATGTAACAGTGGGTCCAATTGATTAGTATTTGTTTCGTTTCGTCTGTGCCCAGTGATTTTCATTAGTAAATATCTCATTGGATCAGACGGTAACTGAAAACCTGACTAGTTCTCAACAGTGTCCTATTATAGTGAAATAGAATGGCAAGCTGACTGGAAACCATATCTGACCGGTTGTTTTAGCTGTGCCTTTGTTTTTAAAATATGTACTTTAATTGCTCTGGTGTGCCAGTTTCGCTGGTTACCTCACTGTGTAACACTGGTGTGTGTGTGTGTGTGTGTGTGTGTGTGTGTGTGTGTGTGCATGTTGTATAGCTGGTTACTTCATTATGCAGACTGGCCTCATTCAGGCCTTGAAGAGCGAGAGAAAGCCTGTTTGCGCAATCGCTGTAAATCACAACAAACCGCCCATGTTATGCCTTTGCTGACTGAGCCCATGTTGCACCAATTCAGCCCAAATTCTTCCAAGGGCCTTGTAGAGATGTGTGTGCATGTCGGACTCATGACATCTTCTGAGTTTACAGCCTGCTTTCTTTGACTCAGGCTATTAAAATGTTGTCTCCATTTAGTCATCTAGACATTTAGTCAGCGTTACTACCAGGTAATAACAGCATTCTTACACCAGTGGTCAGCATCTTCCAAGTCTCTCTCTGTCTCTCTGTCTCTCTCTCTCTCTCTCTCTCTCTCTCTCTCTCTCTCTCTCTCTCTCTCTCTCTCTCTCTCTCTCTCTCTCTCTCTCTCTCTCTCTCTCTCTCTCTCTCTCTCTCTCTCTCTCTCTCTCTCTCTCTCTCTCTCTCTCTCTCTCACACACACACATACACACAAAACACACACACACTTCAAAATAAATGATCCTGTATAACCTTGGATAAATCCCTATATGAGGTGTCTGTGGTCGTTTAGAACAGCTGCCTGCAACACACACATCTTTCATCCTTTTTTGTTGTTGTTGTAATCTATCTGTTCTCCTCTCTCTTTTCCGCTTTCTCTCTATTTTGCTATCTCTTTCCCTCTGTCTTTCTGTCTTTCTTTCTGTCTTTCTTTCTGTCTTTCTTTCTGTCTTTCTGTCTTTCTTTCTGTCTTTCTGTCTTTCTTTCTTTCTTTCTTTCTTTCTGTCTTTCTTTCTTTCTTTCTTTCTTTCTTTCTTTCTTTCTTTCTTTCTTTCTTTCTTTCTTTCTTTCTTTCTTTCTTTCTTTCTTTCTTTCTTTCTGTCTTTCTGTCTTTCTGTCTGTCTTCCTTTCTGTCTTTCTTTCTTTCTTTCTGTCTTTCTTTCTATCTTTCTGTCTTTCTTTCTTTCTTTCTTTCTTTCTTTCTTTCTTTCTTTCTGTCTGTCTGTCTTTCTGTCTTTCTTTCTTTCTGTCTTTCTTTTTTCTGTCTTTCTTTCTGTCTTTCTGTCTTTCTGTCTGTCTTTCTGTCTTTCTTTCTGTCTTTCTTTCTGTCTTTCTTTCTGTCTTTCTTTCTTTCTGTCTTTCTGTCTGTCTTTCTTTCTTTCTGTCTGTCTGTCTTCCTTTCTTTCTTTCTGTCTTTCTTTCTGTCTGTCTTTCTGTCTTTTTTTCTGTCTTTTTTTGTCTTTCTTTCTGTCTTTCTGTCTTTCTTTCTGTCTTTCCTTCTGTCTTTCTATCTGTCTTTCTGTCTGTCTTTCTTTCTTTCTTTCTGTCTTTCTGTCTGTCTTTCTTTCTGTATTTCTTTCTGTCTTTCTTTCTGTCTTTCTTTCTGTCTTTCATTCTGTATGTCTTTCTTTCTTTCTTTCTGTCTTTCTGTCTGTCTGTCTTCCTTTCTTTCTTTCTGTCTTTCTGTCTGTCTGTCTTTCTGTCTTTCTTTCTGTCTTTTTTTGTCTTTCTTTCTGTCTTTCCTTCTGTCTTTCTATCTGTCTTTCTGTCTGTATGTCTTTCTTTCTGTCTTTCTTTCTGTCTTTCTGTTTTTCTTTCTTTCTGTCTTTCTTTCAGTCTTTCTTTCTGTCCTTCTTTCTGTCTGTCTGTCTTTCTTTCTTTCTTTCTTTCTTTCTTTCTTTCTTTCTGTCTTTCTTTTTTTCTGTCTTTCTTTCTGTCTTTCCTTCTGTCTTTCTATCTGTCTTTCTGTCTGTATGTCTTTCTTTCTGTCTTTCTTTCTGTCTTTCTGTTTTTCTTTCTTTCTGTCTTTCTTTCAGTCTTTCTTTCTGTCCTTCTTTCTGTCTTTCTTTCTGTCTTTCTTTCTTTCTGTCTGTCTTTCTTTCTGTCTTTCTTTCTGTCTTTCTGTCTTTCTGTCTTTCTGTCTTTCTTTCTGTCTTTCTTTCTGTCTGTCTTTCTGTCTTTCTTTCTGTCTTTCTTTCTGTCTTTCTTTCTTTCTTTCTTTCTGTCTTTCTTTTTTCTTTCTTTCTTTCTTTCTTTCTTTCTTTCTTTCTTTCTTTCTTTCTTTCTTTCTTTCTTTCTTTCTTTCTTTCTTTCTTTCTTTCTTTCTTTCTATTTGTCCTTCTTTCTGTCTTTCTGTCTTTCTTTCTGTCTTTCTTTCTTTCTTTTTTTCCAGTTTTTTCTTTCTTTCTTTCTTTCTTTCTTTCTTTCTTTCTGTCTGTCTGTCTGTCTGTCTGTCTGTCTGTCTGTCTGTCTGTCTGTCTTTCTTTCTTTCTTTCTTTCTTTCTTTCTGTCTTTCTTTGTTCTCCCAGGACATTTTAAATTTGTAAAAAAAATTATGTTTTTAAAACTATTTTTTATCTTTTTGTGTCTGTCCATCTGTCCCTCTCTCTCTCTTTTTCTCTGTCTCTCTCTTCCTGACCACATCTGAGAGGGTGCTTGTTTCATGGCCTTAACGATTCTATCTATTCAACAAACCCATGTATTACTGTAGCTCTGTAGCTTAGTAAAGGGTTTGAACCATCGGAAAGAAAATATATTTTTACACCCCTTCTAACCTGTTTTTAATCTCTGTTCCCCCTTATCTCAAGCCCTCTATCTCTTCTGCCGTTATGGTTTTCCCATATGTTTGTTCCTCTTCTCAAAAGGCTGTCTGGATGAGTATAATGCTGTGTTGTTAGTAATTTCCTCTTTTGATTTTTGTTCCTATTGCTAGAGGGCTGGAGCCACCAACTTCCCTGCTGTTACTGTCCTTCTGTATGCTGTTATTTTGGATTTCTCCAAAGAGGAGTTATAAAGAGATCAAATGGAATACATTGTGCAGACTCATTGGCATCACATACCGTTTTGAGCTGACCCTTGGATGGCATTGTAACCCAATTTTTTTTATAGAAATGATACACACACACACGCACACACACATACACACACACACACAATTGTAGGAGCTGTGCGTTGTGACTGCCGTCCCTGTCTGCCTCCCAAATGGCACCCTATTTCTTATTTAGTGCACTACTTTTGACCATGGGATCATAAGCCTCTGGTCAAAAGTAGTGCACTAAATAGGAAAAAGGGCACAGTTTTCGACACAGTCCCTAACATCCTGCTGGACTGGCTTCCTGCCAGACACAGTAATGTAGGTCAGCTCTTGTTTTCCTCTCTCTGGAACATGCTGTGCCCATCCACAGCTGTCCTCCTCTCTCCCACTGATGCTGCACTGTGTTGGACATGTTTAACTATACTGGATCAGAAGTCCCCACAAGAATAGTAAACAAACAAAAAATCTACATTTTACATTTTAGTCATTTAGCAGACGCTCTTATCCAGAGCGACTTACAGTTAGTGAGTGCATACATTATTTTTTTATTTTTTCATACTGGCCCCCCGTGGGAATCGAACCCACA